>NW_025227500.1:0-12639 GCF_018294505.1 Triticum aestivum | reverse complement strand
CGATTGCAGGCGACGCCCGCAAGCGAAGAGACAAAGAGCCAGCTGCTAGCTGTAGCCGGACTCGCATCAGCATTGAGCGCGACGAAGAAGGCCGCCCACGAGTCGTGGAGCGGCGAGGTGACTACCTGCCTCCTCCTCCGCCCCGCAGGGAGAGATATCCCTCCCCGCCACCTGTTGAGCACCAGAGGATCAGCGGTCGGCTAGGCCGCCGCGAAGGAATCAGAGAAAATGATGCCCTCCATCAGATCTACCGCCTGGCACGATCCCTGGTGCTAGAAGAAGAGGACGCAGTCGGCCCGCCCTGCTTTGGCCCCCGCATTCGCGACAAACCCTTCCCCAAAGGGTTCTCACTCCCTAGAGCCACGCCCAAATATAATGGCTCGGTGAAGCCGGAAGACTGGCTGATCGACTACTCCATCGTAGACAGCATAGCAAACGGCAACAAGCGTGTTGCCGTGAAGTACATTCCCCTCATGCTTCAAGTCACGACATGCACTTGGCTGAACAGCCTCAAGCCTACAGCGTCAACAGCTAGGTGGATTTCACTGAAGTCTTCATTCGCAACTTCACCAGCACGTACAACCGGGCACCCAAGCCTCGCCAACTGTCTCTGTGCATCCATGGCCCAATCGAGTCCAGTCGCAACTACCTGACGCGTTGGGCCGAGCTCCGCAACTCCTGCGAAGGGGTGCACAAGGTGCAAGCTATAGAGTACTTCACCGTCGGGTGCCGAGAAGGCACCCTCCTCAAGCACCGACTCTGATAGAGGCGGGGGTGTCCCGATCTTTCGATGAGATGATAACTATCGATTTGGTGGAGACGACTTTGACGATCCGACTACAAACGTGCACGACGTTGCGCCTTAGCAATCGCTAAACCAACTCCGAGAGGTTATTGACCATGCCGGAGCACAATCAACCTGACCACGAAGGTCTATTCCTGCAAGCAATCGAAGAACAAGCAAGAATATGATAAAAGCAATCTGAATATTGCGAGTATATATGAAGTATTGATAAAGGTGGGGATCCGTAAGCAGTCTTGGTCTGGTCGTTGGACACAAACGAAGTACACGAAGTTGCAATGGCTAACTTTTAACTAAACAAATCCCAAGGAAAAGCTACTAGATGGATCTACTTATATAGGAGCAAGGGGTGGCGGCCAAGGAGGTGGGAGGACGTCCCAAGGCAGCCTAAAACTAAATCTAGGTCGTACAAGGCCAATGGGCCCAAGTGGAGGTGATGTAACACCTTTGGACTTGTAGTTTGACTCGGATTCTGCTGCAGCATCAGATTGTTTCGTCCACAACTCAACGCTCCGGACGAATTTGAAGGTGCTTCCAATTGGGTTGGAAAGTGCACGAAATCTAGTTTCCAACAAAAAAAGAATCACCCAATTCGGAGTCCGTATGAAAAACTTGTGTGCGTTTTGAGTCAGGTATGTCTGTGCAGTCCGAATCTGAATCCAGAACGTGAGAGACTTGGACTCTATCTTCTCTTGGGCCAAAAGTGACGTGAGAGAACTTTTTGGACAGCAAATAAACATCTCTTTCTTCCTTATCTTCATATGTGGATTGTACAAATGTCCCATACACCTGCAATTAGACAAAACACAAAAGTGTGTGAAGTATTTTTGTTCTGGATAACATAAATAGATTATTGAATAGTTTGCACTAGAAATCACCTGACAAATATGCATATATGCAATATTTTTGGTCATATCCAAGGTAGTAATGTCCTCATCAGACTCCTCTGCGATGAGCCGGCTACACTAGACGAGCTGCTGATCATAGTAGACAAGTATGCCACTGCCGACTCTTCAATGAAGTCGGAGCTTCGGGTGGACACCTCTGGGAAGGTGCTCCTCTGGCTCCTAGAACACCGGCTAGCGACACCAGTTTGGCGCCCGCAGAAGAACGACAACAAGCACAAGGCCCTGGTGCCGGCTTCCACCAGCCGGTAGGTGGCAACAGTTGAAGATCAGTAGCCAGAAGGGAAGCCCTTACCCAAGTGTCAGAAAGGCAGCAAGCCGGCTTGACAGCCCACATTCTCCTACGAACAAGCCCTTGATTCCCCCTGCAAGTTCCAAAGTGGCGCGAAGCCGTCCAACCACAAAACTCGGAGGTGCCACTGGCTCACCCGAATCTCCAAAGGCGAGGGGCTGCTGCCTCCTCCGCCTGCTGGCTAGATGTCGACGGCCCGCCCAGCAGTCGGCACTATCCAAGACGAGTTCCCCGAAGAGCATGCAGCCTACGTCGTCTTCACGAGCCAAGTTGATGGCAGGCGCAGCCGGCGCCGGCAGTACCAAGAGGTCAATGATGTCGCCTCCAAAGTTCCAGAGTTCATGCACTGGTCTGAGAAGCCCATCAGCTGGAGCCGAGATGACTACCCGGAGGTGATACCTTCTCCGGGTTCCTATGCCATGGTGTTGGATGACACCTTTGCAACAGAGAGGCAAGCTGCTCGTTTTTCCCGAGTCCTGATTAATGGCGGCAGCAACTTCAACATCCTTTACTACGATACCATGGAGAAGTTGAACATCAAGATGAAGCAGCTCCTGCCCAGTCGGACCGTCTTCCATGGTATTGTACCTGGACTCTCCTGCTCATCAATCAGCAAGATCAAGATAGATGTCCTCTTCGGAGACAAGGATCAGTTCTGCCGTGAAGCAGTTTGGTTTGAATTGGTGGAGCTGGAGAGCCCCTATCATGCGTTATTTGGCCGACCTGCTCTGGCCAAGTTCATGGCTGTGCCTCACTACGCCTACCTCAAGATGAAGATGCCAAGCACCAAGGGCATCATCACCATAGTAGGAGATTACAAGAAGTCGTCCGCATGTGCTGCAGCGAGCAGTCGGCGGGTCGAGTCCCTTGTGATTGCTGCAGAGAAGAAGATCCTTGACCGAGTTGTGGCTATGGCCGGCAAGTAGTCGGACCTGTCGCCGGATGATGAGGACATCAATACCATTGTTACACCCACAGCCCCTACTGCTACATATACGGGACCAATTACTAGAGCTCGCGCACGCCAATTAAATTATCAGGTACTTTCGTTTCTTGGTAATGATTCTAATGTTCATGAGAATATGATGCTGCCTAAATTGGGTACATTTGTTTTGCTTACAAATGAAGGGCCTAGCTTGGAGAAGGATGAACATTGGAGCAAGAACAAGCATGGAGATGATGCTATGCGCAAGGGGAACAAGAACGGAGTTACAAGTGATGATTTTAGGACTTTGAAGCCACCATAATGGGTGCATGAAGCCTTGGACGAAATATACAAGATGCCACTTCATAAATTTCGTCCCGAGGCTATTATAGGTGTTGCGTCACCTTTTTATTGGGCCAGGCCGATGTAATTTCGAAATACATAAGTATAGGCTATTTTTAGAGTCCGTATGTGTGGGGAAACCAGAGATAGGGTTGATTTCGGACCCCTCCACCAAGGGCCACGAAATTCCCCCTCTCTTCCTCCATATATACAGCCCTTAGGGCACCGTTTAGACTTTGGGTTTTGTTTAGATTAAAGTTTGCCATAGCTGCAACTTCGCATACTTCGTTTGTGTTCAACGACCAGACAAAGGCGTCACAAAACCCCACCTTGATCAATAAAGCTTTCATCTTATATTCGCAATATCCAGATTGCAATCCTAGTTTCTTGCTTGTTCTTCGTTTGCTCGCAGGAAACAGACCCTCGTGGTCAGTTTGATCGTGCTCCGGCGTGGTCAATAACCTCTCAGAGTTGGTTTAGCGATTGCTAAGGCGCGACATCCTCGCACGTTCGTAGTCGGATCGTCAAAGTCGACTTCCACCAAAGCGATATCCATCATCTCATCGAAAGATGGGACACCTTTGCCTCTATCAAGTGGTATCAGATTTCCAGGTTGTTCGGTGAGATTTTACAGTTTTTCGTAGTTTAGATCGAGTCTGTTCTTCATACCTACAGTCCACGAAAAAGCCACAAAAAAATTAGGGTTAGTTCATCATATCCGAACCAATCTGAGCCTTTGCATAATCTTTTTAGGGCTTTGCTTTGTTGAATTTGCGGTTGCATCGTCGTGTCTAGTTGCTGGTCTTAGAGTCTAGTCTTTTAGAGTTTCGAGTTCTGGTCATAAGTTGTCACGCCGCCGCCGCACCATCATCATTGCCCCTGCCATCTACCACCACCGCTTCGAATCCGTATCCATATACCACCACCGCTGTCATATACCACCACCGCTGCCATCTACCAACATATATCCACCACCAATCCGAGTTCTTGTCATATTAGGTTTGTTTTCGAGATCCATCTAGATTCCGATTCGTGTTTCCTTGCCGGAGTCCGGAAACCACGCTCCGTTTAGGCCCAAAATTTTTCGAAAACGCATTTTTCGAAAAAATTTCTGGCTATCCTATTTTTAGGTGTTTCTGAGTGTTTTGAGACAGGTGCCATTATAGGAATTTTTTTTGACCCGTTTCTAGTTTTTGGGTCCGGGCAGTCGAAAAAAAAATTGGTCGAAAAAATTTCGTGCCCATCCTGCCAGTTTGAGCTAGGAAGAGTTTTGAGACACTCGCCATTATAGTGATTTTTCGCAAAAAAAAGCAGCGCAAAAAAAAAGAGCGAATTTTTTTTTCCAGAGTGTGCTTTTTCCTTGTTTACGTGCCGCGCCGTGATTTTGTTGGTGTTCTAGGCTCGCGTCTCTAGCACAGTCTAGCCTAGGACCAGCACAGTACCGTCGTTGAGTGTTTATTCAACTTTGCATCTCTGAATTGATTATTGCTGACCCTTTTTGCTACCATATTATAAGCCTTCCCAGCTCCACATACATCTACGTCGTGCGGTTGACTCTCCCTGGTAATCGCTCTATCCAAGCTTTGAGAGGTTTTGACTACAACGGTTGCCGATCACCGCCTGCTGCTGGGTAAGAACTGGTAAGAATTTGAGATTTGCTTGACGGATTTGTGACACCCACCACCACCTCTTGTTAGTAGTCTGTAGGATCATATTCTTGTGTGTTTCTATTGTTGCTAACCATGCCAGGATCACAAGCCGGCGAGACTGACTGGGAGAACATGACGAATAAGGATTTGCATGATAAATTTCAGCAAATGATGAGTGGACAGGTGCAAGATGTGCTAAACAGATTTGAAGAGGCCATGGAGAAGATAGATGGCATGGAGAAGACGTTCGAAACAAAGCTCGATAACAAGTTTAATGAATTGCTCGCGCGTCTTCCACCACCACCACCCGCTACACCTAACGCACCTCTCCAACAACAACAACAACGACTACCTCCACGTCGCGAAACAGACCTCCGCCGAGCAAGCCGTGTTCCTCTTGCGTTTGGCCAAACTGTTGGAGTTGCTGTTGATACTTCTGTGGCTCCTGCTGCTGATGCGGAGGAGGATGATTATGTGGGAGATTACGAGGATGAGGTTGCTCAAAATCAGAACTACGTGCAACCACCTGCACCACAACCACCAGGTCGTCCACATGCAAATAATCACAGTGGTAGGGCTTTCCCTCAGGTACGCGATGATGTCCATATTCCTAAACTGAAATTGAATATTCCACCATTTGAGGGTAGATATGTTCCTGATATATATCTTACTTGGGAGTTAGAAACTGAACAACGATTTACATGTTTACAATATCCTGAGGAGAGACGAGTTGCTGCTGCTGTTTGTGCTTTCACTAGTTTTGCATGTGTATGGTGGTCTGAACATTGTAGATTATATCCTATTCCAACTACTTGGGCTGCTTTGAAAACTGCTATGCGTACGCGTTGGGTTCCACCATATTATCAACGTGAATTGCTTCAAAAATTGCAGCGTTTAAGACAAGGAAAAAATTCTGTAGAAGAATATTATCAGGAATTACAAACTGGCATGATTAGATGTGGTATTGTTGAGGAGAATGAAGCTATGCTTGCACGTTTTCTGGGTGGATTAAATAGAGAGATTCAGACCATTCTAGACTATAAGGAGTATACTAATATCACTCGTTTATTCCATCTTGCTTGTAAAGCTGAACGTGAAGTGCAGGATCGACAAGCATTGGGGCGAACTAACTTTTCTGCAGGCCGACCTTCATCATGGACACCACGTGCATCTTCTACTTCAACTGCACCAGCACCTCCATCCGGTGCCACCTCCAGCCGTGATACAAGAAAACAGGAACAACCACCATTATCTGCCAAGAGCGCACCTGCGGGGCCTGCATAGCGTTCTTCTTCTTCCATGGCATCAACAGGGCACACAAGTGATATTATTTGTCGTCGTTGTAAGGGAGGAGGTCATTATGCGAGAGAATGCAAATCTCCGCGTGTGATGATTGCTACCGCGGATGGTGGATATGAGTCTGCTAGTGACTATGATGAGGAGACATTGGCTCTTATTACACGTGAAGAACATGGTGGAGATGATTCTGATCATGAGACGCAATACATGGCTCCTGAAGACGCTGACAGGTATGAATGTTTAGTTGCTCAACGTGTTTTGAGTGTGCAGGTCACACAAGCTGAGCAAAATCAGAGGCACAATTTGTTCCATACCAAGGGAGTTGTGAAGGAACGTTCTGTGCGCGTCATAATAGATGGAGGGAGCTGCAACAACTTGGCTAGCATGGAGATGGTGGAGAAGCTTTCTCTCACCACAAGACCACATCCACATCCTTACTACATCCAATGGTTCAACAACAGCGGCAAGGTTAAGGTAACACGTATTGTTCGTGTGCATTTTAGTATCTCTACATATGCTGATTATGTTGATTGTGATGTGGTACCTATGCAAGCATGTTCCTTATTACTTGGTAGACCATGGCAATTTGATAAAAATTCTGTACACCATGGTAGAAACAATCACTATACTCTTGTTCATAAGGATAAAAATATTACTTTGCTTCCTATGACTCCTGATTCCATTTTGAAAGATGATATTAATAGAGCTAATAAAGCACAACAGGAGAAGAATAAGAGTTAAAATCAGATTGTGGCAAAAGAATTTGAGCAACAAATGAAGCCTAATAATAAACCATCTAGTGTTGCTTCTGAAATTAAATTGAAAAGTGCATGTTTATTTGCCACCAAATCTGATATTGATGAGCTAGATTTCAGCAAATCTGTTTGCTATGCTTTTGTGTGCAAAGAGGCATTATTTGCATTCGAGGATGTGCCTTCCTCTTTGCCTCCTGCTGTCACTAAGATTTTGCAGGAGTTCGCTGACATTTTTCCACAAGACGTGCCACCGGGATTACCGCCTATTCGAGGGATTGAGCATCAGATTGACTTAATTCCCGGTTGATAGAGGCGGGGGTGTCCCGATCTTTCGATGAGATGATAACTATCGATTTGGTGGAGACGACTTTGACGATCCGACTACAAACGTGCACGACGTTGCGCCTTAGCAATCGCTAAACCAACTCCGAGAGGTTATTGACCACGCTGGAGCACGATCAACCTGACCACGAAGGTCTATTCCTGCAAGCAATCGAAGAACGAGCAAGAATATGATAAAGCAATCTGAATATTGCAAATATATATGAAGTATTGATAATGGTGGGGATCCGAAAGCGGTCTTGGTCTGGTCGTTGGACACAAACGAAGTACACGAAGTTGCAATGGCTAACTTTTAACTAAACAAATCCCAAGGAAAAGCTACTAGATGGATCTACTTATATAGGAGCAAGGGGTGGCGGCCAAGGAGGTGGGAGGACGTCCCAAGGCAGCCTAAAACTAAATCTAGGTCGTACAAGGCCAATGGGCCCAAGTGGAGGTGATGTAACACCTTTGGACTTGTAGTTTGACTCGGATTCTGCTGCAGCATCAGATTGTTTCGTCCACAACTCAACGCTCCGGACGAATTTGAAGGTGATTCCAATTGGGTTGGAGAGTGCACGAAATCTAGTTTCCAACAAAAAAAGAATCACCCAATTCGGAGTCCGTATGAAAAACTTGTGTGCGTTTTGAGTCAGGTATGTCTGTGCAGTCCGAATCTGAATCCAGAACGTGAGAGACTTGGACTCTATCTTCTCTTGGGCCAAAAGTGACGTGAGAGAACTTTTTGGACAGCAAATAAACATCTCTTTCTTCCTTATCTTCATATGTGGATTGTACAAATGTCCCATACACCTGCAATTAGACAAAACACAAAAGTGTGTGAAGTATTTTTGTTCTGGATAACATAAATAGATTATTGAATAGTTTGCACTAGAAATCACCTGACAAATATGCATATATGCAATATTTTTGGTCATATCCAAGGTAGTAATGTCCTCATCAGACTCCTCTGCGATGAGCCGGCTACACTAGACGAGCTGCTGATCATAGTAGACAAGTATGCCACTGCCGACTCTTCAATGAAGTCGGAGCTTCGGGTGGACACCTCTGGGAAGGTGCTCCTCTGGCTCCTAGAACACCGGCTAGCGACACCAGTTTGGCGCCCGCAGAAGAACGACAACAAGCACAAGGCCCTGGTGCCGGCTTCCACCAGCCGGTAGGTGGCAACAGTTGAAGATCAGTAGCCAGAAGGGAAGCCCTTACCCAAGTGTCAGAAAGGCAGCAAGCCGGCTTGACAGCCCACATTCTCCTACGAACAAGCCCTTGATTCCCCCTGCAAGTTCCAAAGTGGCGCGAAGCCGTCCAACCACAAAACTCGGAGGTGCCACTGGCTCACCCGAATCTCCAAAGGCGAGGGGCTGCTGCCTCCTCCGCCTGCTGGCTAGATGTCGACGGCCCGCCCAGCAGTCGGCACTATCCAAGACGAGTTCCCCGAAGAGCATGCAGCCTACGTCGTCTTCACGAGCCAAGTTGATGGCAGGCGCAGCCGGCGCCGGCAGTACCAAGAGGTCAATGATGTCGCCTCCAAAGTTCCAGAGTTCATGCACTGGTCTGAGAAGCCCATCAGCTGGAGCCGAGATGACTACCCGGAGGTGATACCTTCTCCGGGTTCCTATGCCATGGTGTTGGATGACACCTTTGCAACAGAGAGGCAAGCTGCTCGTTTTTCCCGAGTCCTGATTAATGGCGGCAGCAACTTCAACATCCTTTACTACGATACCATGGAGAAGTTGAACATCAAGATGAAGCAGCTCCTGCCCAGTCGGACCGTCTTCCATGGTATTGTACCTGGACTCTCCTGCTCATCAATCAGCAAGATCAAGATAGATGTCCTCTTCGGAGACAAGGATCAGTTCTGCCGTGAAGCAGTTTGGTTTGAATTGGTGGAGCTGGAGAGCCCCTATCATGCGTTATTTGGCCGACCTGCTCTGGCCAAGTTCATGGCTGTGCCTCACTACGCCTACCTCAAGATGAAGATGCCAAGCACCAAGGGCATCATCACCATAGTAGGAGATTACAAGAAGTCGTCCGCATGTGCTGCAGCGAGCAGTCGGCGGGTCGAGTCCCTTGTGATTGCTGCAGAGAAGAAGATCCTTGACCGAGTTGTGGCTATGGCCGGCAAGCAGTCGGACCTGTCGCCGGATGATGAGGACATCAATACCATTGTTACACCCACAGCCCCTGCTGCCATACATACTGGACCAATTACTAGAGCTCGTGCACGCCAACTAAATTACCAGGTACTTTCGTTTCTTGGTAATGATTCTAATGTTCATGAGAATATGATGCTGCCTAAATTGGATACATTTGTTTTTCTTACAAATGAAGGGCCTAGCTTGGAGAAGGATGAACATTGGAGCAAGAACAAGCATGGAGATGATGGCATGCGCAAGGAAAACAAGAACGGAGTTACAAGTGATGATTTCAGGACTTTGAAGCCACCATAATGGGTGCATGAAGCCTTGGACGAAATATACAAGATGCCACTTCATAAATTTCGTCCCGAGGCTATTTTAGGTGCTGCGTCACCTTATTATTGGGCCAGGCCCATGTAATTTCGAAATACATAAGTATAGGCTATTTTTAGAGTCCGTATGTGTGGGGAAACAAGAGATAGGGTTGATTTCGGACCCCTCCATCAGGGGCCACGAAATTCCCCCCTCTTCCTCCATATATACAGCCCTTAGGGCATCGTTTAGACTTTGGGTTTTGTTTAGATTAAAAGTTCGCCATAGCTGCAACTTCGCGTACTTCGTTTGTGTTCAACGACCAGACAAAGGCGTCACAGAACCCCACCTTGATCAATAAAGCTTTCATCTTATATTCGCAATATCCAGATTGCAATCTTAGTTTCTTGCTTGTTCTTCGTTTGCTCGCAGGAAACAGACCCTCGTGGTCAGGTTGATCGTGCTCCGGCGTGGTCAATAACCTCTCGGAGTTGGTTTAGCGATTGCTAAGGCGCGACGTCCTCGCACGTTCGTAGTCGGATCGTCAAAGTCGACTTCCACCAAAGCGAAATCCACCATCTCATCGAAAGACGGGACACCTTTGCCTCTATCACCGCTAGTAACTATGATGAGGAGACTTTGGCTCTTATTACACGTGAAGAACATGGTGGAGATGATTCTGATCATGAGACGCAATACATGGCTCTTGAAGACGCTGACAGGTATGAATGTTTAGTTGCTCAACGTGTTTTGAGTGTGCAGGTCACACAAGCTGAGCAAAATCAGAGGCACAATTTGTTCCATACCAAGGGAGTTGTGAAGGAACGTTCTGTGCGCGTCATCATAGACGGAGGGAGCTGCAACAACTTGGCTAGCATGGAGATGGTGGAGAAGCTTTCTCTCACCACAAGACCACATCCACATCCTTACTACATCCAATGGTTCAACAACAGCGGCAAGGTTAAGGTAACACGTACTGTTCGTGTGCATTTTAGTATCTCTACATATGCCGATTATGTTGATTGTGATGTGGTACCTATGCAAGCATGTTCCTTATTACTTGGTAGACCATGGCAATTTGATAAAAATTCTGTACACCATGGTAGAAACAATCACTATACTCTTGTTCATAAGGATAAAAATATTACTTTGCTTCCTATGACTCCTGATTCCATTTTGAAAGATGATATTAATAGAGCTAATAAAGCACAACAGGAGAAGAGTAAGAGTGAAAATCAGATTGTGGCAAAAGAATTTGAGCAACAAATGAAGCCTAATAATAAACCATCTAGTGTTGCTTCTGAAATTAAATTGAAAAGTGCATGTTTATTTGCCACCAAATCTGATATTGATGAGCTAGATTTCAGCAAATCTGTTTGCTATGCTTTTGTGTGCAAAGAAGCATTATTTTCATTCGAGGACGTGCCTTCCTCTTTGCCTCCTGCTGTCACTAACATTTTGCAGGAGTTCGCTGACGTTTTTCCACAAGACGTGCCACCGGGATTACCGCCTATTCGAGGGATTGAGCATCAGATTGACTTAATTCCCGGTGCTTCACTGCCAAACCGTGCACCATACCGTACCAATCCAGAGGAGACGAAGGAGATTATGCATCAAGTACATGAGCTTCTCGACAAAGGTTATATACGCGAATCCCTTAGTCCTTGTGCTGTTCCTATTATTCTAGTGCCGAAAAAGGATGGTACATCACGTATGTGTGTTGATTGTAGAGGCATTAATAATATTACTATTCATTATCGTCATCCTATTCCTAGGCTAGATGATATGCTTGATGAATTGAGTGGCTCTACAATATTCTCCAAAGTTGATTTGCGTAGTGGCTACCATCAAATTCGTATGAAATTGGGAGATGAATGGAAAACAGCATTTAAAACTAAGTTTGGATTATATGAGTGGTTAGTCATGCCTTTTGGGTTAACTAATGCACCTAGTACTTTCATGAGATTAATGAACGAAGTTTTACGTGCTTTCATTGGATGATTTGTGGTAGTTTACTTTGATGACATATTGATTTATAGCAGATCTTTGGAAGAACATTTGGAGCATTTACGTGCTGTTTTTATTGCTCTACGTGATGCACGTTTGTTTGGTAACCTTGGGAAGTGCACCTTTTTCACCGACCGAGTATCTTTTCTTGGCTATGTTGTTACTCCATAGGGAATTGAAGTTGATAAAGCCAAGATTGAAGCTATTGAGAGTTGGCCGCAGCCCAAAACGGTCACACAAGTGAGGAGTTTTCTTGGCCTCGCTGGATTCTATAGGCGTTTTGTGAGAGATTTCAGCACCATTGCTGCACCTCTCAATGAGCTTACAAAGAAAGATGTGTCTTTTCTTTGGGGTACCACACAGGAAGAAGCCTTCTCGGTATTAAAAGATAAGTTGACACATGCTCCTTTACTCCAACTTCCTGATTTTAATAAGACTTTTGAGCTTGAATGTGATGCTAGTGGAATTGGATTAGGAGGTGCGTTATTACAAGATGGCAAACCTGTTGCATACTTTTCTGAAAAATTGAGTGGGCCTAGTCTGAATTATTCTACTTATGATAAAGAATTATATGCTCTTGTTCGGACTTTAGAAACATGGCAACATTATTTATGGCCCAAAGAATTTGTTATACATTCTGATCATGAATCTTTGAAACATATTAAAAGTCAAGCTAAACTGAATCGTAGACATGCTAAATGGGTTGAATTCATTGAGACTTTCCCTTATGTCATTAAACACAAGAAGGGAAAAGAAAATGTTATTGCTGATGCATTGTCTCGTCGCTATACTATGCTTTCACAACTTGACTTCAAAATATTTGGTTTGGAGACCATCAAAGATCAATATGTGCATGATGCTGATTTTAAAGATG
>NW_025227499.1:0-28085 GCF_018294505.1 Triticum aestivum | reverse complement strand
ATATATATATATATATATCTACAAAGAAGGATGTACACCCAAAATAGTTACAACACGAAGGAACAAGATATCCACAAGGAAGTCATAAATATACCAATAAGATATTTGCTTGAAAGCATAGCACTTGGCTAGATATGGTCTTATTGTATATAAATGAAGTCCAAACACACATCCATCAAAGGCATCACAACTAGCAACAAGAGATCATCGTTGGGATGCTTTGACAAAGGAAACAAGTATCACAAGATATGAAATGAATATCATGCCAAGATGCAACCTACACAAGGTTGAATGCAAGAGGAGAAAGCATGAATAGATACTTGTTACCGAGATATCATTGGAAGGATGTAGTAGATACCAATTGAAGGTAGATAGTAGTTCATTGATCATCCTAGCTTGACTCCAATATGCACATGGTGACAACACATGGAATAAGGAGTGGCAAGAGCCTAAGCTGGGGGATGCCCAAGGCACCCCAAGGTAATATTCAAGGACAACCAAGAGCCTAAGCTTGGGGATGCCCCGGATGGCATCCCCTCTTTCGTCTTCATTCATCGGTAACTTTACTTGGAGCTATATTTTTATTCACCACATGATATGTGTTTTGCTTGGAGCGTCATTTTATTTTGTTAGTGTTTGTTTGCTTTTATTTAGAATAGTGTTTTACATCTTTAGTTTCAATAAAAAAGTCAAGGATAGCCTTTACCAAGCTTATTTTGCTAGTATACATGTTGCTGTTTAAAAACAGAAAGTTTACCGCTGTTGCAAAAATTCCCTAGAAAAGTAAGAGAATGGTATAATGTTGAAACTTTTTGCATATTGAGGTCTGATAAATTTACTACAGTGGGAATTTTAGTTCATAATTTTTGGAGTTAGGTAAGTATTGATAGTCATGCATTCTTTACAGACTGTACTGTTTTGGCAGATTGCTGTTATGTTTGCATCGTTTGCTTATGTTTGCTTGTTTAATGATTCTATTTGAGAATAGGAGTATTAAATATGCAGAGGCATTTAGTATGAAATGTTGAATAATTATTTTAGTGATTTGTTACAGTAGAAAATGATAAGGTTTTGCATTGGTTTATACTAACCTATCTCATGAGTTCTTGTTGAGTTTGTTGTGAATGAAGCTTTTGATAAAAAGAGAAACCATGATATGAGAGGAATTAAGGAGACACAAAAGTTCAAGCTTGGGGATTCCCAAGGCACCCCAAGATAATATTTCAAGAAGTCTCAAGCATCTAAGCTTGGGGATGCCCCGGTAGGCATCCCACCTTTCTTCTTCAACAACTATCGGTTAGTATCGGTTGAGCCTAAGTTTTCGCTTCTTCACATGAGTTGTGCTATCCTTGCAATGTCATTTTATTTTTTTTTGCTTTTTGCTTGAATACAATACCAAGATCTGAATTTTTTTAATGAGAGAGAGTCTTCAGATAGTTACATAATTAGTTAGCTACTCATTGATCTTCACTTATATTTTTATGGAGTAGTTTGTCATTTGCTCTATGCATCACTTATATCTTTAGAGCACATCGGTGATTATATTTTGTAGAAATTAATGAACTCTCATGCTTCACTTATATTATTTTGAGAGTCTTAAACAACATGGTAATTTGAAAGAAAACTATCATAGGAAGTGAATTGTATGCTATGATCAATTTGATGCTTGATAATTGTTTTGAGATATGGAGGTAGTAATATTAAAGTCATGCTAGTTGAGGTGATTATGAAAAATACTTGTGTTAAGGGTTGTGATTCCCGTAGCATGCACGTATGGTGAACCGCTTTGTGATGAAGTTGGAGCAAAATTTTATTTATTGATTGTCTTCCTTATGAATGGCGGTCGGGGACGAGTGATGGTCTTTTCCTACCAATGTATCCCCCTAGGAGCATGCGCGTAGTGCTTTGGTTCTTGATGACTTCTAAATTTTTGCAATAAGTGCATGAGTTCTTTTGATTAATGTTGAGTCCATGGATTATAGGCACCCTTTCACCCTTCCACCATTGCTAGCCTCTCTTGTGCCGCGCAACTCTCGCCGGTACCATACACCCACCATGTACCTTCCTCAAAACAGCCACCATACCTACCTATTATGGCATTCCCATAGCCATTCCGAGATATATTGCCATGCAACTTTCTACTGTTCCGTTCATATGACACGCATTACTTTTGTCATATTGCTCTTTGCATGATCATGTAGTTGACATCGTATCTGTGGCAAGGCCACCTTCATAATTTTCATACATGTCGCTCTTGATTCATTGCATATCCCGGTACACCGCCGGAGGCATTCATATAGAGTCATATCTTGTTCTAGCTTTGAGTTGTAAATCCATAAAAGTGTGATGATCTTCATTATTAGAGCATTGTCCTAGTGAGGAAAGGATGATGAAGACTATGATTCCCCCACAAGTCGGGATGAGACTTTGGACTTTACGAAAAGAAAAAAAGGAAAAAAAAGAGAAAGGCCAAAAAGAAAAAGAAAAAGAAAGGCCAAAGAAAAAAAAGAAAAAAAGAAAAAGAAAGAAAAAATAATAAAATGAGAGAAAAAGAGAGAAGGGACAATGCTACTATCTCTTTTTCCACACTTGTGCTTCCAAATAGCACCATGATCTTCATAGTAGAGAGTCTCATATGTTGTCACTTTCATATACTACTTGGCTTGTATATTCCAATGATGGGCTTCCTCAAAAGTGCCCTAGGTCTTCGTGAGCAAGCGAGTTGGATGCACACCCACTTAGTTTCTTTTGTTGAGCTTTCATATATTTATAGCTCTAGTGCATCCGTTGCATGGCAATCCCTACTCACTCACATTGATATATATTAATGGGCATCTCCATCGCCCGTTGATACGCCTAGTTGATGTGAGACTATCTTCTCCTTTTTGTCTTCTCCACAACCACCATTCTACTCCACATATAGTCCTATGTCCATGGCTCACGCTCATGTATTGCGTGAAAGTTGAAAGAGTTCGAGATTATTAAAGTATGAAACAATTGCTTGGCTTGTCATCAGGGTTGTGCATGATTAAATACTTTGTGTGATGAAGATAGAGCAATAGCCAGACCATATGATTTTGTAGGGATAACTTTTTTTGGCCATGTTATTTTGAGAAGACATGATTACTTTGATTAGTATGCTTGAAGTGTTACTATTTCTTTTATCAATATGAACTTTTATTTTGAATCATCCGGATCTGAACATTCATGCCACAATAAAAAGAAAATTACTTTGAGAATCATGCTAGGTAGCATTCCAGATCAAAAATTCTGTTTTTATCATTTACCATCTCGAGGACGAGCAGGAATTAAGCTTGGGGATGCTTGATACGTCTCCAACGTATCTATAATTTTTTATTGTTCCATGCTATTATATTATTTGTTTTGAATGATTATGGGCTTTATTATACACTTTTATATTACTTTTGGGACTAACCTATTAACCGGAGGCCCAGCCCATATTGCTGTTCTATTGCCTGTTTTAGTATTTCAAACAAAAGGAATATCAAACAGAGTCCAAACGGAATGAAACCTTCGGCAACGTGATTTTTTGGAAGAATATCACCCAGGAGACTTGGAGTTCACGTCAGAAGACCCTCGAGGAGGCCACGAGATAGGAGGGCGCCCCCCCCCTACTTGGTGCGCCCCCTGTCTCATGGGCCCCTCGAGCACCCCACGACCGACTTCTTTCGCCTATATATGCCTATGTACCCTAAAAACATCAGAAATCAAGATAGATCGGGAGTTCCGCCGCTGCAAGCCTCTATTGCCACCAAAAACCTCTCGGGATCCCGTTCCGGCACCCTGCCGGAGGGGGAACCCATCACCGATGGCCATCTTCATCATCTCGGCAGTCTCCATGACGAGGAGGGAGTAGTTCACCCTCGGGGTTGAGGGTATGTACCAGTAGCTATGTGTTTGATCTCTCTCTCTCATGTTCTCTCTCGTGTTCCCTCTATGGCATGATCTTGATGTATCCTGAGCTTTGCTATTCTAGTTGGATCTTATGATGTTTCTCCCCCTCTACTCTCTCGTGATGAATTGAGTTTCCCCTTTGAAGTTATCTTATCAGATTGAGTCTTTTATGAGAACACTTGATGTATGTCTTTCCATGTTTATCTGTGGTGACAATGGGATATCATGTTCCTCTTGATGTATGTTTTGGTGACCAGCTTGTGGGTTCCGCCCATGAACCTATGCATAGGGGTTGGCACACGTTCTTGACTCTCCGGTAGAAACTTTGGGGCACTCTTTGAAGTACTTTGTGTTGGTTGGATGAATTTGAGATTGTGTGATGCATATCTTATAATCATGCCCACGGATACTTGAGGTGACATTAGGGTTTTGGTTGATTTGTGTCTTAAGGTGTTATTCTAGTACGAACTCTTGAATAGATCGATCCGAAAGAATAACTTTGAGGTGGTTTCGTACCCTACCATAATCTCTACGTTTGTTCTCCGCTATTAGTGGCTTTGGAGTGACTCTTTGTTGCATGTTGAGGGCTTGTTATATGATCTATCTATGTTATTATTGTTGAGAGAACTTGCGCTAGTGAAAGTATGAACCCTAGGCCTTCTTTCCTATCATTGCAATACCGTTTACGCTCACTTTTATCATTAGTTACCTTGCTGTTTTTATAATTTCAGATTACAAATACCTTTATCTACTATCTATTTTGCACTTGTATCACCATCTCTTTGCCGAACTAGTGCACCTATACAATTTACCATTGTATTGGGTGTGTTGGGGACACAAGAGACTCTTTGTTATTTGGTTGCAGGGTTGTTTGAGAGAGACCATCTTCATCCTATGCCTCCTACGGATTGATAAACCTTAGGTCATCCACTTGAGGGAAATTTGCTACCGTCCTACAAACATGTGCACTTGCAGGCCCAACAACGTCTACAAGAAGAAGGTTGTGTAGTAGACGTCAAGCAATCCGCACCCTTTATTGAACATTCAAACATAATGGGATACAGATGATATCGGGCATAATACTAAGCCACACATGGCGCCCAGGACTAAGAGAAGCAGCTGCCTTTGCCAAGGCATGGGCCTCTCCATTGTGCTTTCTATTTTCATGAATAAAACTAGTGTCGCTAAACAACCTCCTCTGATGTTTTATGTCCTGTAAGATAGGATAATATTGTTGGAAATATGCCCTAGAGGCAATAATAAAATGGTTATTATTATATTTCCTTGTTCATGATAATTGTCTATTGTTCATGCTATAATTGTGTTATCTGGAAATTGTAATACATGTGTGAATACATAGACCACAACATGTCCCTAGTGAGCCTCTAGTTGACTAGCTCATTTATCAATAGATGGTTACGGTTTCCTGACCATGGACATTAGATGTCATTGATAATGGGATCACATCATTGGGAGAATGATGTGATGGACAAGACCCAATCCTAAGCATAGCACAAGATCGTGTAGTTCGTTTGCTAGAGCTTTTATAATGTCAAGTATCATTTCCTTAGACCATGAGATCGTGTAAGTCCTGGATACCTAAGAGTGCTTTGGGTGTACCAAACGTCACAACGTAACTGGGTGGCTATAAAGGTATACTACATGTATCTCCGAAAGTGTCTGTTGGGTTGACATGGATCGAGACTGGGATTTGTCACTCTGTATGATGGAGAGGTATCTCTGGGCCCACTCGGTAATGCATCATCATAATGAGCTCAAAGTGACCAAGTGGTTGGTCATGGGATCATGCATTACGGTACGAGTAAAGTGACTTGCCGGTAACGAGATTGAACGAGGTATCGGGACACCGACGATCGAATCTCGGGCAAGTAACGTACCGATTGACAAAGGGAATTGTATACGGGATTACTTGAATCCTCGACATCGTGGTTCATTCGATGAGATAATCGTGGAACATGTGGGAGCCAACATGGGTATCCAGATCCCGCTGTTGGTTATTGACCGGAGAGTCGTCTCAGTCATGTCTGCATGTCTCCCGAACCCGTAGGGTCTACGCACTTAAGGTTCGGTGACGCTAGGGTTGTAGAGATACTAGTATGTGGTAACCCGATAGTTATTCGGAGTCCCGGATGAGATTCCGGATGTCACGAGGAGTTCCGGAATGGTCCGGAGGTGAAGATTTATATATAGGAAGTCCAGTTTCGGCCACCGGGAAAGTTTCGGGGTCACCGGTATTGTACCGGGACCACCAGAAGTAGGGTTGGAATTCGAGACAAGTCGAGACAGCTCGGCTCGACTCGCTAGAGCTCGTTTCGTTAACGAGCTAGCTCGATTCAACTTGTTACTATAACGAGCTCAAACCCAAGATTGGCTCGACTCATAAAACTCACGAGTTGGCTCGTTTAGCTTGTTAAGCTCATTTAAGATATAAACATAAAGCCCTCAAATATGATAAAAATGATTATGTATATATTAAACATATACATCACTATACAATTGTAATTTTCTTGTAACGCGGGAGTCTCCTAGGAGGCTAGGCCTTCAACTGCTCGGCCTTGGGTTGTACGCCTGGGACATAGGCTGTTTAGTGGTTGATCTTTCTTTGTATTGGGAGTCTCTGGTCTATTGTATCGAGCCTAACGAGTTACATGAGTACTCGTGAGATTGGCTCGTTTAACTTGGTCTATAAATGATCTTAAACTAAAGCTCGGCTCGACTTGTTATTCTTCGAGTTCGAGTCGATTCGAGTCGAGTCACGAGCCACTTGTTTAGCTCGCCAGCTTCGATCTTTTTTTCCAGCCCTAACCAGAAGGGTCCTGGGGGTCCACCGGGTGGGGCCACCTATCCCGGAGGGCCACATGGGCTGAAGTGGGAGGGGAACCAGCCCCTGGTAGGCTGGTGTGCCCCCCTTGGGCCTCCCCTACGCCTAGGGTTGGAAACCCTAGGGGTGGGGGGCGCCCCACTTGGCTTGGGGGGCAAGTTTCCCCCCTTGGCCGCCGCCCCCCCCTTGAGATGGGATCTCTAGGGGCCGGCGCCCCCCCAGGGCCCCTATATAAAGAGGGGGAGAGGGAGGGCTGCGCACCCTAGTCTCTGGCGCCTCCCTCTCCCCTCGTAACACCTCTCCCTCTCGTAGAGCTTGGCGAAGCCCTGCCGAGATTGCCGCTGCTTCCACCACCACGCCGTCGTGCTGCTGGATATCCATCAACCTCTCCCTCCCCCTTGCTGGATCAAGAAGTAGGAGACGTCTTCCCCAACCGTACGTGTGTTGAACGCGGAGGTGCCGTCCGTTCGGCGCTAGGATCATCGGTGATTTGAATCACGACGAGTACGACTCCTTCATCCCCGTTCTCTTGAACACTTCCGCTCGTGATCTACAAGGGTATGTAGATGCACTCCTCTCTCTCGTTGCTAGATGACTCCATAGATTGATCTTGGTGATGCGTAGAAAATTTTTATTTTCTGCTACGTTCCCCAACAGAGGTATCAGAGGCAGTTTTATGCGTAGTTTCTATGCACGAGTAGAACACAAGATTGTTGTGGGCGTTGGTTTTGTCAATTTTCTTGCCACTACTAGTATTATCTTGTTTCCGAGGCATCGTGGGATGAAGCGGCCCGGACCGACCTTACGCGTACGCTTATGTGAGAGAGGTTCCACCGACTGACATGCACTAGTTGCATAAGGTGGCTAGCGGGTGTCTGTCTCTCCCACTTTAGTCGGATCGGATTCGATGAAAAGGGTCCTTATGAAGGGTAAATAGAAATTGGCATATCACGTTGTGGTTTTGGCGTAGGTAAGAAACGTTCTTGCGAGAAACCTATAGCAGCCACGTAAAAACATGCAACAACAATTAGAGTACGTCTAACTTGTTTTTGCAGCATATGCCTTGTGATGTGATATGGCCAAAAGGATGTGATGAATGAAATATATGTGATGTATGAGATTGATCATGTTCTTGTAATAGGAATCACGACTTGCATGTCGATGAGTATGACAACCGGCAGGAGCCATAGGAGTTGTCTTTATTTTTTGTATGACCTGCATGTCATTGAATAACGCAATGTAATTACTTTACTTTGTTGCTAAACACGTTAGCCATAGAAGTAGAAGTAATCATTGGCGTGACAACTTCATGAAGACACGATGATGGAGATCATGGTGTCATGCCGGTGACGATGGTGATCATGGCTCCCCGAAGATGGATATCAAAAGGAGCAAAATGATATTGGCCATATCATGTCACTATTTGATTGCATGTGATGTTTATCATGTTTTGCTTCTTATTTGCTTAGTACGACGGTAGTAAATAAGATGATCCCTCATAATAATTTCAAGAAAGTGTTCCCCCTAACTGTGCGCCGTTGCAAAAGTTCGTTGTCTCGAAGCACCACGTGATGATCGGGTGTGATAGATTCTAACATTCACATACAACGGGTGTAAGCTAGATTTACACAGGCAAAACACTTAGGTTGACTTGACGAGTGAAAGGACATGTGGTGCCCCCATGTGTGGTTTTCGTAATTTATGACAATCTCTATGGACTAATGGTTGCCTTGAGTTATATTTGAAGGGTTTGCCCATAGGATTTTCTTGGAGTCCATTTGTTGGTTTCAATGAGAGTTTGTGATGACCAAGGTGCTATTAAGGAATTATCCAAAGATTGGTCATATGAGTGTTGAGCTTATTGCAAGCATGTCTTGAAGAAGAAGGTTGTGTGATCATTCATGTTTACCTTCAAGACATCATCCAAATGAAGAGAGTTGCAAAGATTCAAGGTTGATCAAGACTAAGTCAAGAGTGAATCAAGTTGATCAACTCACAAAGCGTAGAAGATGTACCGAGAGGGATCAAGTGATCCCATGGTATGGTAAGTGATGAAGTCATGTACCTAGGGTAGGGTCATGGGCCTGTCCAGAGGACCCTCCCCAAGGACATCTTCAGAAGAAACAGCATTCCAGTCGACCAAGAGGGATTCCACTCGACGGACTCGAAGGCATTCGACCACGAAGACTCACTCGACCATCAGGAGATTAAGAGCCACTCTGTATCCAAATGGTCTGTAATTAAGTAGTCGTTATTACCATGATGACACTTTATGTAGGGCGTTACCAGTAATGCCAATCCTTTATGTACTTTAAACCTCGCATAACTGAGGGCCGGAGGGGTCTGGCAGACACTATATAAGCCACCCCCTCCTCAGTGTAAAGGGTTCGCACCCCTGTAACTCATACGCACATAATCCAGTCGACCGCCTCCGGGCTCCGAGACGTAGGGCTGTTACTTCCTCTGAGAAGGGCCTGAACTCGTAAATCCCTTGCGTATATAACTACTTCATAGCTAGGATCTTGCCTCTCCATACCTACCCCCATTCTACTGTCAGACTTAGAACCACGACAGTTGGCGCCCACCGTGGGGCAGGTGTCTTAGCGACTTTTTGGAGAAGTTGCAGTTTTTCCGATTGCCTTCATCATGGTTTCTGGCGGAGTTCTGGTCGAGGGCCGCGAGATCCGTCTCGGTGCACTCACTTTCATTGTCAACGACTCCGCTTGGCTCCAGGAGGCTCCACTCGACATCGACGCGCTCCCCGTCCGCGGTGCGATGCATTTTCGGGCGTGTGTCCACGGCGTCCTGCTGCGGCAATCGTCGACTCCATATCGGTCGACTCCTATGCCGTCCTCCCTCCCTGTCTCCCGCCAGTGCAAGCGCTCTCGTCGGTCGAGGCTTCAGCGGTGGGTGAGACATGCAGTAGCTCGCCAATCGGCTACCACCCAAGTCGCGGCAATTGAGCCCGACGAATCTCTCTATGGCATGTTCGATCTGTCGACTGGCTCCGTGGAGACTGCATCCGAGTGCGACAGTAGTGATCCAGCGGTGGAGGTCCTGATGGTCAATGGGCCTCGTAGCCCTCCCGGCTTCCCCCGCACCGACGGGATAGACGGTGGAGGCGACCCCGCTCAGGCCCACGAGGAATATCAACCCGAGCCACTCACTTCTCTGCAAAGGGAAGATCTTCGCCGCCGGAACATGGACGCCCTGCATACTCCCATTGCAGGAGAAACTCCCGAGGCTCGTGCCTTGGAAGAGGCGTGTTTGGCCAACTTAGCTGAACACACTCGACTGGAGAACCTCCAGCGAGCACTCAACGAGCGTGCGCGGTAACGAGTACCCGACTCCAGTCGACGTCAGCTCTTTCCGCAACCAACTCAGGTATATCGAACCCCGATTCAGAATTTAGCAGCTGCAACCCGTATAGCAGAGTCAATTCAGCCCTCTCAGTCGGAGGCTGGCAGAGGCTTGATGCAGATCAGGGATTTGCTCCGAGCCGCAGGAGATCAAAATTCAGCTGTGTCACAATCGCGCAACAGGATTCACAGTTGATCCGTCGCTGTGAATGCAGTTCAGTTGGCTCATAGCCCAAGATCGCCTCCGCGGTGCGAGGGACGTGAAGGTCGGCGTGACCATTATGATGACCGATTTGATCGTGATGATAGGCGTCGAGTGCCCACTCCTCCCCCAAGGGGTGGGTCTTACGCCCATCGGCAGCAAGATGACAGGCGCCAGCTCAGTGTTGGCCGAAGAGCTCCAGTCGACCCCAGGGAACCAGGCTTTGACGCGAGATCCATCATCGTGCAAGGTTTGGTCGATCGGAACAGAGCTCATCGAGGTGGCCATGACAGAGATGCGCCCACTAGCAGCTGAGTCCATGTTTCAGGTCCAGAATGTTTTAGCAGAGCCATCAGAGCCGCAGTGATACCCCCCAACTTCAGGTTGGCGACTGGGGTAAGTAAGTTCACCGGTGAGTCCAAGCCTGAAACTTGGCTTGAAGACTACCGAGTGGCGGTACAGATTGGCGGCGGTAATGATGAGGTGGCCATGAAGCATTTACCACTCATGTTGGAGGGTTCGGCCAGGGCGTGGTTGAATCAGTTAGCTCCTAGCAGCATTTACACTTGGGAAGATCTTTCCCGAGTGTTCGTCAGGACGTTCGAGGGAACTTGCAAGCGGCCGGCCGGATTGACAAAGCAGCAAGTCTGCGTGCAAAAGTCGAATGAAACCCTGAGAGATTACATCCAGAGATGGATCACTTTGCATCATACCGTGAAGAATGTGTCTGATCATCAAGCGGTCTGTGCCTTCAAGGATGGTGTCAAGAACAGAGAGTTAAGTCTGAAGTTTGGTCGAACCAGGGATATGACCCTGAGTCGAATGATGGAGATTACCACCAAATACGCTAACGGTGAAGAAGAGGACAGACTCCGGAGTGGCAAGTATAAGCCGAGTCAGTCGGAAAAAGGAAACCCCAATCGGAAGCAGAAGCAGAAAGCCGAGCCAGCTGCTCCTGGAGAGGCTCTGGCCGTGACTCAGGGCAAATTCAAAGGGAAGCCCAAAGGATCTTGGAACCCCAAGAAGGTGAAGGATAAGGAAAGAAATGACGTGATGGATCTGCCGTGTCACATCCACACGAAGAAGGACAAAGAAAAGGAGTCGGACAAGGCTGAGGACAAGGAGGATAGTGATGGAGGATATCCTCATGTCAATTCCACCCTGATGATTTTTGCTGATGTGGAGAGCAAAAGTCGATTGAAAGTTATCAACCATGAGGTGAATATGGTTGCTCCTGCAACGCCCAGTTATCTGAAATGGTCTCAGACTGCCATCACATTCAACCAGTCCGATCATCCAATGCACATAGCCACCCCTGGGAGGCAAGCTTTGGTGGTCGACCCCGTCATCGAAGGCACTCGACTGACTAAGGTACTGATGGATGGCGGCAGTGGGTTGAATATACTGTATGCGGAGACGCTAAAGGGAATGGGCATTCCGATGTCCAGACTCAGTTCCAGCAACATGAGTTTCCATGGAGTCATACCTGGGAAGAAAGCTGAGTCACTCGGCCAAATAGCCCTCGATGTGGTCTTCGGCGATTCGAAGCATTTCCGGAAAGAAAGGTTAACATTTGAAGTCGTGGATTTCCAGAGCGCTTATCACGCCATTTTAGGTAGACCAGCCTATGCTTGATTCATGGCTCGACCATGTTACATATACCTCAAGTTGAAGATGCCTGGTCCCAAAGGGGTGATCACTATCACTGGCAACCGGAAGAAGGCAGAAGAGTGTTTTCATAAAGGCTCGAAGATTGCGGATGCCCAGATAACAGTGGTAGAGCTGGAGGGATACAAGAAAAATGCAGATCCGAGTGATTTGTTGCGGGCCAAGAAGCCCGCCACAGAGTCAGCATTCCAGTCGTCTGGTGAGACGAAGCCCGTTCATAATCACCCGACTGACCCCAGCGCAGTTCCGACCCATATTTCCACAACACTCGACTCTAAATAGGAAGAAGCGCTCATCCAGTTCCTCCGTGAGAACTGGGACATCTTTGCATGGAAGCCTGCTGACATGCTGGGTGTTCCCAGGGGGCTGGCTGAGCATCGCCTTAGAGTCGACTCAAAAGCAAAACATGTCAAAGAACATCTTCGACGGTCCGCCATTCAGAAGAGAAAAGCCATTGGCGAGGAGGTGGCTCGACTCCTTGCAGCAGAGTTTATCCAAGAGATATACCACTCCGAGTGGCTCGCCAATGTCGTCATGGTCCCCAAGAAGGACAAGTCACTTCGCATGTGCATCGATTTCAAACATATCAATCGGGCCTTCCCGAAAGATCATTTTCCTCTCCCTCGCATCGACCAAATTGTCGACTCGACTGCGGGATGCGAGAGATTGTCTTTTTTAGACGCCTATTCCGGGTACCATCAGATCCGTCTGTATGGACCCGACGAGACCAAAACAACTTTCATCACTCCATTCGGGAGCTTCTGCTATGTCACCATGCCATTCGGTCTCAAGAATGCCGGAGCCATGTTCATGAGGATGATTCAGAAGTGTTTACTCACTCAAATCAGTCGAAATGTGGAAGCGTACATGGATGATATCATGGTCAAGTCACAAAAGGGTTCCGACCTATTGACTGACCTCGCTGAAACATTTGCCAATCTTAGGAGGTATGATATCAAGCTTAATCCATCAAAGTGCACATTCGGAGTTCCTGGCGGAAAGTTACTCGGTTTTCTCATTTCAGAACGAGGAATCGACGCTAACCCAGAAAAAGTTGGCACCATACTCCGAATGAAACGCCCTGTGCGTGTGCAGGATGTCCAGAAGCTTACTGGATGCTTGGCCGCGTTAAGTCAATTCATCTCTCGCCTCGGTGAAAAGGCATTGCCTCTTTACCGACTGATGAAGAAGGCAGACAAGTTCGAGTGGACTCCAGAAGCTGATGCAGCGTTTGCCAAGCTAAAAGCTCTGCTCTCCACCCATCCGGTGCTTGCTGCTCCAATCAGCAAAGAGCCTCCGTTGCTTCACATTGCAGCCAGAGGACAAGTCATCAGTACAATACTTACGGTCGAGCGGGAAGAAGAAGGGAAAGCCTTCAAAGTTCAGCGCCCAGTGTATTATCTTTCTGAAGTTTTGACTCCATCAAAGCAAAGATATCCTCATTATCAGAAGCTTGTATATGGGATCTACATGACCACAAAGAAGGTTGCTCATTATTTCTCTGATCATTCCATTACAGTCGTCAGCGATGCACCACTGTTAGAGATTCTGCACAACAGAGATGCAACTGGTCGAGTGGCTAAATGGGCGATTGAACTCCTTCCCCTTGATATAAAATTTGAGGCAAAGAAAGCCATTAAGTCCCAGGCGATAGCAGATTTCCTTGTCGAGTGGATTGAACAATAGCAGCCGACTCAAGTTCACTCGGAGCATTGGACCATGTTCTTTGATGGCTCTAAGATGTTAAATGGTTCCGGTGCTGGGTGGTTTTGGTTTCCCCCCGAGGAGATAAGCTCAGATATGTGCTCCAGATCCACTTTGATTCCTCCAATAATGAAGCAGAATATGAAGCACTTTTGTATGGGTTGCACATGGCCATTTCACTCGGCGTCCGTCGCCTTATGGTTTATGGCGACTCGGATTTGGTGGTCAATCTGGTGATGAAGGAGTGGGACGTTAGAAGCCCAGCCATGATTGGATACTGCAATGCAGTGAGGAAGCTTGAAAAGAAATTCGAAGGGTTAGAGCTCCACCATATACCCCGACTGAAGAATCAAGCGCCTGATGATTTGGCGAAGATAGGTTCCAAGAGAGAAGCCATTCCCAGTGATGTGTTCTTGGAGCATATCCATACTCCATCAGTCAAAGAAGATCCTTTTACCGAAGAAGCTCCGCAGCCTAAGAGTATCACAGATCCGACTGAAGTTGAAGTTCCAGCGGTGGTCGACATGATCATGGAAGCATTGGTGATCACTCCTGATTGGACAGTACCGTATATCGCATATATCTTGAGGAAAGAGCTCCCAGAGGACGAAGAAGAGGCTCGACAGATCGTCCGCCGATCTAAAGCCTTTACCATGATAAGGGGACAACTGTACAGGGAAAGCACGACTGGAGTTGGTCAGAAATGCATAACGCCAGAAGAAGGTCGAATAATCCTTGACGACATCCACTCGGGGACCTGTGGCCATCATGCGTCCTCTCGGACCATCGTGGCCAAAGCATACCGAGCCGGATTTTACTGGCCAAGAGCGAATGAAATGGCAAAGGAGATAGTCGACAAGTGTGAGGGATGTCAATTTTACTCCAATATGTCACACAAGCCCGCCTCAGCTTTAAAGACCATACCACTTGTCGTGCCCTTCGCAGTATGGTGGTTGGATATGGTTGGCCCCTTGAGAACAGGCAGAAGCGGTTTCACCCATGTGTTGGTAGCAGTCGACAAGTTCACCAAGTGGATTGAGGCTAAACCCATCAAGAACCTTGATGTCGGTACTGCTGTCAGCTTCATCAGAGAATTGATATTCAGATATGGAGTCCCGCACAACATCATCACTGACAACGGGTCAAACTTCGATTCCGAAGAATTCAGAGCTTTCTGCACATCTCAAGGCACAAGAGTCAACTATGCTTCAGTCGCTCATCCTCAGTCGAATGGACAGGCAGAACGAGCCAACGGCTTGATTCTCAAAGGGTTGAAACCCCGATTGATGCGTGATCTCAAGCATGCAGCTGGTGCATGGGTTGACGAACTTCCGTCAGTACTTTGGGGGTTAAGGACCACGTCTAACCGGTCGACTGGAAGAACTCCGTTCTTCTTAGTCTACGGAGCTGAAGCGGTCTTGCCGAGTGACCTGCTTCACAATGCTCCCCGAGTCGAGCTCTACACCGAAGCTGAAGCAGAACAAGCCCAGCAGGACGCAGTCGACCTTCTAGAGGAAGAAAGGGAGATGGCTTTGATCCGATCGACCATTTACCAGCAGGACTTGCGTCACTTCCACGCCAAAAACGTAAGGAGTCGAGCCTTCCAGGAAGGAGATCTGGTTCTCCGAGTGGATCAGCAAAAACCACACAAGCTCGCTCCTTCTTGGGAAGGTCCCTTCATCGTCACCAAGGTTCTCCACAATGGAGCATACCGTCTTTACAACGTCGAGCACCAGATCGACGAGCCCCGAGCTTGGAACGCGGAGCTTCTCCGCCCCTTTTATACTTAAGTATTCACTCAGATGGGTTGTAATAAAAGTACTTCTGTAGTTTATTTATCAAAGACAAGAGCTTTATATAATTTTCCCAGTAATTGTCGTTACTTTTGTCCGCATAAAGCAATCCCCCAGTGGGTGGCTTGGCTGCGAATCCGATTCGCCTAAGTCTGTAAAAAAATCCTTACCGAGTGGTGAGCCAGCCTCCCACTCGGGGGCTTAGCTGCGAATCCGTTTCGCCTAAGTTTAAACAAAATCCTAGTGAGTGGTAAGCCAGCCTTCCACTCGGAGGCTTAGCTGCAGTACAAGTACTCGCCTAAGTTAAACAAAATCCTACCGAGTGGTAAGCCAGCCTTCCACTCGGAGGCTTAGCTGCAGTACAAGTACTCGCCTGAGTTTAAACAAAATCCTACTGAGTGGAGAGCCAACCTCCCACTCGGAGGCTTAGCTGTAGCATTGCGCTCGCCTAAGTTCAAATACAACATGCGCTACGCAAGGAGGATGAGGTGCAGGTCGACTGCTACCCTCTCCTTCCGAGCTACGCCACAAATACAACGTGCGCTTTGCAAGGAGGATGAGGTGCAGGTCGACTGCTACCCTCTCCTTCCGAGCTATGCCACAAATACAACATGCACTTTGCAAGGAGGACGAGGTGCAAGTCGACTGTTACCTCCTTCTCCAGAGGTACGCCATGAAAATCCTACCGAGTGGAGAGCAGACCTCCCACTCGGGGGCTTAGCTGCGGCCCAGTGCTCGCCTAAGTTTTTGAAAATCCTACCGAGTGGAGAGCAGACCTCCCACTCGGGGGCTTAGCTGCGGCCCAGTGCACGCCTAAGTTTTTGAAAATCCTACCGAGTGGAGAGCAGACCTCCCACTCGGGGGCTTAGCTGCAGCCTAGTGCTCGCCTAAGTTTTTGAAAATCCTACCGAGTGGAGAGCAGACCTCCCACTCGGAGGCTTAGCTGCAGCCCAGTGCTCGCCTAAGTTTTTGAAAATCCTACCGAGTGAAGAGCAGATCTCCAACTTGGAGGCTTAGCTGCAGCCCAGTGCTCGCCTAAGTGTGTTGAGGAACAAGTCGATTGCAACAAGCGCTACGCCCTAGCCTGCAAAAGACACCTCAAACCAAATGCAAACATATTCAACGTTGAATCCAAGTTCAGATAACATCCAACGGAACCGAAAGTGCTCGGGCGCTAAGCCCGTTAAGGTTTATCGGTTACAAAAATCACTCGGCATACCGAGGCAAATTTAAAGTATCAAGCACAGAAGTTTTTTACCCCTCCCGCGGAGGGCTGGAAGGTGCAACAAATTCATCCAGGTCGATTCCATCTGCAATCCGAGTGGCGGCGGCGATGAAGGTCTCCATGAAAGATCGGAAATCATGCTTCTTGGTATTAGCCCCCTTAAGGGCTGCCAGCTTGTCCTCTCGCGCCTCCTTGCAGTGAACACAGGACAGAGATAGAGCAACATCCGCGCCGCACCTGGCAGAAGACTTCTTCCATTCTTGCACTCGACTTGGAACCTCGTTCAGTCGAGTCATCAGAGACTCGAGGTCGTTCTGAAGCGTCTCTCTTAGCCAGAGTTTTGTGTCGACGCAGGAAGTTGCGACCTTCAGCCTTGCAAGATAGTCGACAACAGCAGCAACGCGAGATTCGAGTCGGAGCACATTCATGGCGACTTCATCTTTCACAGGAGAGTTGATGGGATCCAGGTTTATTTCCAGTCGACCAGTCTCCTCTTCAAAGTTCTGGTAGAACTCTGCGAGCACAACCCCAGAGTCAAGACAGGAGTCGGATGGAGAGATCATAGTTAAAATGTCTATTTGATACAAAATATTACCTTCAAGCATGAGGAATAGCTTTTTGGCGAGTCCTCCCAGATAAGCCTCCAGATCATTCTTCTTTCCCACCAACTCACTGGCCTTGTCACTCAAGGCAATCTTGTCACTCTTCAGTCGACTGACCTCCTTGTTGGTCGCATCAAGAGCAGCTTTCAGATCGATATTTTCCTCTTCAAGGTTGGTGATTGAAGCCAGCTTCTCATCTACGAGCTTGATCTTCTCTAAAGCCACTTTCTGCATCTCAGCCAAGTCAAGGTCTTTCTTCTTCAGAGCATCCCTCAGTTTGTCTGCAAAGTCACAGTGAGATCAGACTCTGAAACGGACGAGAGGCAAAAAGCAGTTGTCGAGGTTCTCACCAAACATACCTTTTGCTTCCTCCTTTGACTTCGTGAAGTTCTCATGGACCAGTTTCAGATCAAGCTCGAGCTGGATTTGCTTGTTCTCCAACTCAGTGTAACGAGCCGCAAGCTCACAAGATTTCTGCGAAGAACCAATCAACAAATGTAAAAGACAGTTCACTTCCGAGTGACTAAGGAAAAATCATATCATTTCTAAGACTACAGCCGAATATAAACATTCAACCATAGTCTCGGGGACTACACCCAGTGGGTGCACTCAGCGTGCCCCCACTAGTTCTATCAGTTAGAGTCGATCAGTCAACAAACAAGTAGTAAAAAAAAAGTTCAGACTGTCGTCGACTGCCAGCAGTCGACCACAGTCTCGAGGACTACACCCAGTGGGTGCACTCAGCGTGCCCCCACCGATTTATCAATCCATTCGACCTGATCGAATAAAGAAAAAGCTTAAGACATAAAGACTATGGTCGACTGCCAGCAGTCGACCATAGCCTTGGGGACTACACCCAGTGGGTGCACTCAACGTGCCCCCACTAATCCGGAATTTCAGTCAACGCACCCACTGGGTGTACGACAGATACTGAAATTTTCAGAAAGAAGGATTTTAAGATATCATATCCTAACAGAAAAGGTGGTGATCGACTGACCTGAACATTGCTCTGAAGAGCTGAACTGGCGTCATAAGCCGCCTGACTGGCATCTCGGATTGCCTTCACTTGCTCCATCATGATCCCTGCCTGGCGTATTGCTTCTTTAGCAGCACTGGCTTGGTCTTCTGGGACGTGGTGGGTCGAGAAAAGTGAAGGCTGAGTAGCACTCGACGACGAAGGGCGAGAACTCGTCAGCGGCACCGCAAAAGATACGGTAGGCCGAGTGACGTTGTCCCCCTCTACGACCAACGTCTCGGGTGCTGGCACGTCCTGAGTCTCCTTGCCAGCAGATGCTTTCATGTTCCTCCTCTGCCTCAGTGGTTCCTCGTCATCGTTGTTGGGAAGGTCAATAACGATCTTAGATGGAGCTGCAGAAAAGAGTCAAAATTAAAGACAAAGAACCAACCGACTGAAGATGGAACTACAAAAGTCATACCAGGTTTTGAAGTGACAGCATCTTCCACCTCGTGATCTTCAGCCCTGGCCGAGGTATTAGAAGTAGCAGCACTGCAGCTCCAGAAGTCAGTCGGTCAGCTCACGAATCGGCCAAGAATAAATTCATGTGAAACGAGGAAACTCAAGTTACACTATTACCCTGAGATAGTGGGGATCACCATCTTCATCTTCGGCAAGACCTTCGTCGGCTTCGACAGCGCCACTCGAGATTGCTTCGGAGCTTTTTCAGTCGGCGCCGGAGAAGTCGTCCGAGGACGCTTGGTCGACTGTGAGACGGGCGCAACCCCCTTACCACGCTCGGCTGCAGGATCATGAACAAGCTTCGAGCATCTTTCTGAATGAGGAGGTGCAACTTCCTCCTCCTCCTCCTCTTCCTCCTCATCAGAGTCATCATCTTCATCGTCGTCATCAGCATCCGAATCCCACTCCTCCGGGCTTTCGCCTCCACTTCCTTCCTCCTCCTCAGTCGGCGCTTGCGCTCCATTGGGCATCGAGTACAACTTAGTGGTGGCCTGACAGACAACAAAACAAGACAAAGGCCAATCGACCAATTTGCAGTGAAGCAGAATGAATAAAGCAAGATCACAACCGAGGATAAGTGGTCATACCGTGTCCGGTGTGTAGGTATGGTCGAGTGGTGGGATCCTCCTAGCCCCTCGAGGGTTATCTTTATTCCATGTGATGGCAGCCATCCACCTCTCTAGTGTGGTGTCATCGACAGCCTCTGGATGGACCCGAGTAGTATCTTTGGTGCCGCAGTACAGCCACATCGGGTGGCCTCGGTATTGGAGCGGTTGAATACGCCGTCGAAGGAAAACCTCCAGAAGGTCCATGCCAGTCACTCCGTCCCGAATGAGCTGGACTACGCGCTCCATCAACATTTTTACCTGAGCCTTCTCCTCTGGGAGCACCTTCAGAGAAGACGGCTTGTTCACTCGGTCCATGGAGAACGGAGGGAGACCAGTCGACTGCCCCGGCGTCGACTCGTCTTGGCAGTAGAACCAGGTCGACTGCCACTCTCTAACCGACTCAGGAAGGGTCATGGCCAGAAAAGCGCTCTTACTCCTCACTTGGATTCCAAGACCCCCGCACATCTGGATTACTTTAGTCCTATCACCATCCGGACTCGCCTTTTTCACCGTCTGAGAGCGAAAAGTGAATATGTGCTTAAAGAGACCCCAATGCGGTCGACAACCCAGGAAGTTTTCGCACAGAGACACAAAGGCGGCGAGGTAGGCAATGGAATTGGGAGTGAAATGGTGGAGTTGTGCCCCAAAGAAGTTCAGAAACCCTCAGAAGAAAAGACTCGGTGGCAGGGAGAATCCACGATCTACATGAGTGGCTAGGAGAACGCACTCACCCTCCAGTGGCTGCGGTTGCCATTCGGTCCCCGGAAGCCTTGCTGACCCGTGAGAGATCAGTCCCTCATTGGCCAGGTCGTTGAGATCCGCCTGGGTGATGGTCGAGTGGATCCAATCCCCTCGGACCCAACCTTGCAGCAGGTGAGACCTCGATGAAGATCCACCCCGACTGGTTGCTCTTCCCTTTGCTTTCACCGTCGCGGTCGCCTTCTTCGCTCGCTCCAAGGCCGCCGTATTCTCCTTCACCGTCGTCGCCGACGAAGCGCGTGAGGAGTGGATGGGCAGAGGCAAAAGCGGGCGCAGCTGGCGGGGGTGAAGAAGGCAGAAAGGGGAATGGAGAGGCACTGTTCAAAAACCCTCGCCCGACACCTTATATAGGAACACTTCCGAGTGGCTGACAAGTAGGCCCGGGCGGTCCTGTCAAATCCCGAAACAGTCGCGCGCGCGCGATACGTGGCGAAAAAGGCGGCGCGGAAATCGAGGCATCTACGCCTTATCCCATCCGAGTACCGCGGTCCACCCCGCTTCGCGCGCTTCCCAAAATTCGGATCCCACAAAATCCGCTAATAGCAGATCAACTTGTCAGACGGTAGATTTCCTACGCTCCGTCGCTCGGAAGTTCACCAAGTTCAAAATTTCACTCGACAGAAGAAAAGAATGGATCAAGGCGACTGAAAGAAAAAGTTGATGCCATCATAAAAAAAGGGGTCATTGATCCAGGATGAGACATACACAGAACACAAAAACAGGTCGGAAAGATTATCAACTCCTTCCTCATTCAAACCTCGATCCATTCGGGGACTAATGATGAAGTCATGTACCTAGGGTAGGGTCATGGGTCTGTCCAGAGGACCCTCCCCAAGGACATCTTCAGACAAAACAGCGTTCCAGTTGACCAAGAGGGATTCCACTCGACGGACTCGAAGGCATTCGACCACGAAGACTCACTCGACCATCAGGAGATTAAGAGTCACTCTGTATCCAAACGGTCTATAATTAAGTAGTCTTTATTACCATGATGACAGTTTATGTAGGGCATTACTAGTAACGCCAATCCTTTATGTACTTTAAACCCCGCATAACTGAGGGCCGGAGGGGTCTGACAGACACTATATAAGCCACCCCCTCCTCCGTGTAAAGGGTTCGCACCCCTGTAACTCATATGCACATAATCCAGTCGACCGCCTCCGGGCTCCGAGACGTAGGGCTGTTACTTCCTCTGAGAAGGGCCTGAACTCGTAAATCCCTTGCGTGTACAACTACTTCATAGCTAGGATCTTGCCTCTCCATACCTACCCCCCATTCTACTGTCAGACTTAGAACCACGACAGTAAGCATTGTCCATTGCACTTTATGTACTAACCCATGGTCTATGTGAGAGTTGTATGTGGGGTTAGGTACGTATCCATGGGCTTGCGTCAAGAGGAAGATATCATACAACCCATGGAAAGGATGACATCAAGTGGTGATCGTCATCAAGATTGCCATGTGCAAGTTCAAGTGGAGCATCACGAAGAGATCAAGTGCTTGAATCTTGCCATCCATTGTGGTGTCAATGGACTTGTGAAGATGTGCCGAAGAGTGGCTCACCCATAGTGAACTATGGGGGAGCAATCATCTAGTCTTCATCGAGCCAACGCAATCAAGAAAGGTGGTCCAACTTGAGGGAGTCAAGATCGTCTTCATCTAGCTCAAGTGGACCATGTGCAAGGCAAAGGTTTTCCCTTGACAGGTTTTCTATTTTACCGGTCTTGTGGTGGTAGTTGGGAGACCGAGTTATAGGATCGTTTGTCGTACTATCAAGGGGGGCTCTCAAGTTGGTAGCTTGATCGTATCGTTAGTAGAGAGCTCAAACCATTGCATCCTTGCATCATGTTTCTTGGTTCTTGTTTGGTTATCTTTGTGAGTCTTAGAGCTTATGGTCATCTTGATGACAAGCTTGAGTTCATCGAAAATGGAGTTCGCATGCGTCTTCTATGATGTTTTCGGTGTTGGAGGTTTTACCGGTCTTATCCGATGAAGGGTTCTCACCATTTTCTTATGGGACTTTTCTCATTTGCTTATTCTTGATATTTCTATCAATATTGTGTTAGCCCATGTCGTTAGCTTTCCAACAAACTTGGTTTCGTTGAATTCGGAGTCCGTTTGCAAAAGTTCTGGTTGTTTAGGTAAAGGCTACAACGGTACTACCGCGACTAGAGCGGATGTAATTTTTTACTACCGCTCCAGAGCGGTACTACCGCGGCTCCTGAGCGGTAGTACCGCTCTAGAGCAGTACTACCGTGGCTCCTAAGCGGTAGTACCGCTCCGGACCAAAAACTCGTGTTTTCTCTCTCGTTGGGCTGTTTTGACCGTGCTAAGCGGTAGTACTACTCCTCCAAGTGGTAGTACCGCTTGTGCACGACCTGAGCACATAACGGTTGGATTTGGGAGGTCCTATAAAAGGGGGTATTCTTCCCCAATGAACCTAATCCTTAGAGCTCATGTTCTTTCCCCATTGTTGACCTTCTTCGAGCTTGCTAACTCTCAATCCCTCCAATGATTCTTGCTAGTTCTTGAGGGAAAAGAGAGAGGAGATCTAGATCCACGTTTCCACCAATCACTTTCTCCTCTAAGTGAGGGGAACCCCTTGGATCTAGATCTTGGAGTTCTTCGTGTTCTTCTTTCGTTCTTCCTCTCATTTTCCTCCCTAGCATTAGTTCCTTTGGTGGGATTTGGGAGAGAAGGACTTGGGCACTCTGTGTGCCCTTGCCATTGCATTTGGTGCATCGGGTTGAGTTCTCCACGTGATACGTGGAAGTTACAAGTTGAGAAGCTTATTACTCTTGGGTGCTTGGTGCCCTTGAGCTTGTTCCTCTTGGGTGCTTGGACGCCCTAGATGGTTGGTGGTGTTCGGAGCTCAATCATTGTGGTGTAAAGCTCCGGGCAAGCATCGGGGTCTCCAATTAGGTTGTGGAGATCGCCCCGAGGAATTTGACGGGTACCGGTGACCGTCCCCAAGGGTTGCCAAAGTGTACGGGTCCGGTGACCGCCCCCAAGGGTTGCCATTTGTATGGGTTCGGTGACCGCCCTCAAGGGTCCCTTAGTGGAATCACGGCATCTTGCATTGTGCGAGGGCGTGAGGAGATTACGGTGGCCCTAGTGGCTTGTTCGGGAGCATTGTGCCTCCACACCGCTCCAAACGGAGATTAGCATCCGCAAGGGTGTGAACTTCGGGATACATCATCGTCTCCGCATGCCTCGGTTATCTCTTACCCGAGCCCTTTACTTATGCACTTTACTTTGTGATAGCCATATTGTTCTTTGTCATATATCTTGCTATCACATAGTTGCTTATATTGCTTATCATAAGTTGTTGGTGCACATAGGTGAGCCTAGTTGTTTTAGGTTTTGTGCTTGACAAATTAACCGCTAGGTTTATTCCGCATTTGTTCAAGCCTAAACCGTAATTATTTTAAAACGCCTATTCATCCCCCCCCCTCTAGGCAACATCCACGATCTTTCAGTTGGTATCAGAGCCTCGTCTCTCTTTGTTAGGCTTAACCGCCTAGAGAGTAAAGATGTCGACTAGGGGATTAGGATTCTCTGACACTCTTAGTTTCGATGGCACACATTTTGATGTTTGGGTAATTCGCATGCTTAATCTCTTTAGGGTCATGGACCCAAATTTAGAGCGAATTGTAGATATGGGTTTTTCTCCTCCAAAGGATCCCCAAAGATTATCTTTAGAGGATGAGAAAAACTCTTATCTCAATGCTCAAGCTTCTAATGTGCTTTTTGATGCTTTGAGTAATGTAGTTATTTTTTAATTCATGCCGTTCCGGGATGCTCATGAGTTGTGGACAAAGCTTCAAGATAAATATGGCGTGTCCAATATTTGTGGGGATGATTGTTCCTCCTCCACCTCCGGTCGTATAGTCTTCTCAACTTCTTCTACTTCACCTACATGTGGTTTTCCACAAGGTAATGATATGGTGAGTAGTGTTGGTCATTGCAATGATGATAATATGCTTACTGTGGATGATCCTTCATCACTATCTTATTGCAATGCTCCCTCTTTGGGCTTTAACACTTCGAGCACTCCAAATGTTTCACATGCTTGTGTTGATAATCCTTGCATATCATGTAGAAATTGCTTGACTAGATCTCATGATGATATGCTTGCTATGTCTTGTTGCCATGATAAAGATGCATCTATTTCCTCGAATTGTTGTGCTAACAATGTAGAGGAAACCGAACACTCCATGGAACAAGATGTGGTGTTTAATGGTGCCTCAAGGGATCCTACATCATCATCTATTGCTTTTTGCCTTATGGCTAGGGCGTCAAAGGTATCTCCTACTTTGTACCCCAATATGTCTCTTGATGATGATGTTGAGGATAATGATGAAGAGAATGATAATGTTGCCTCCTTAAAAACTAAGGGGGAAATGATTTTTAAAGCTCTTCATAAAAATAAAATTGCTCGTTCCAACTTCATGGAAATAATGTCCATTTCCATTGATGGCAAGAAATACATTGAGGAGTTGGAATCTCATCTAGAGGAGCATGAGGTCACCATTGAGAAAATGGAAGGTCATGGGCGTGATTACGCTAATGAGATTGCGGACCTATCTCAAGCTCTTGAACTTGAACAAACCACCAAGGAATCTCTTGAGGAAACTTTTGCTCTAGAATTGTCTAGGGTGAAGGAATCTAATGATAGAGCACTTGAGGTGGCCAATGTTTTTGAAACTAAAAATGGTAAGCTTGAAGTTGCTCATGCTAGACTCCTTGAGGATCCTGAGCACCTCGAAAATGGCTCAAGGGTCATCAAGGGTGAGCTCATCAAACTCACCGAGTCTCATGCTCAACTTGAAGCTTCTTATTTAAAAGAGCTTTCCAAGTTTTCCTCTCCTATTGTTGTAAATGATGATGCTTGTGCTACTAACTCTATTACTTGTGAAGCATCCATTTTGAAGGAGAATGTTGAGCTACGGGCTCAACTTGAGGTGCTATCTAGCAATTATGGGAAATTGGAAGGAAGTCATGAAAAGCTCTCAAGCTCTCATGATGATCTTCTAGTATCCCATAGTGTGATAAAGATAGCTCATGAGGCCATGATTGCTAAGGTAACATCTAGTGAGCATCATGTGGATACTAGCACTACTTCTAGTCAAAATAGTATATTGCCATGTGCTAGTCCTTGTAATTCATCTACTCACAATGTTGGTACATCTTGTGATGAATTGCTTTCCTTTCCTTGTTGCTCTAACGATGAAGCTTATACTTCCTCTAGTACTTGTGTTGAGACTAACCATGTAGAGGAAATCAAAGAGCTCAAGGCCCAAGCCACTTCTTTGAAGAAAGACTTTGAAAAGAGTCATCAAGGGAAATCCACACTCAACAATATCTTGAGTGTGCAAAAATCCCCAAATGACAAAGGTGGACTTGGATTCAACTCCAATAAGAAGAAGAAGTCCAAGATGAACAAAAGGAAGGGCCAAGAACAAGTCAAGAATTCGGCCAAGATTGTTTGCTTCAAGTGCAAAGTCGAAGGGCATCATGTTAGATCTTGCCCATTGAAGAAGAAGGTCATTAGTGTCAAGCAACAAGGGAAGAGGGCACAAGTTCAATCTCATGCTCAACATCAAGTTGAAGAAAGGCCTCTTCCCAAGAAGACTCAAGTTAATGCTTCTCAAATTGAGAAATCAAGTGAGAAGAAAGTGAAGAGTAGACGTTGCTACTTATGTCGTGAGAAAGGTCACGTCGCTTCTTCATGCACTAGTGGTAACTTATCCAACCCAATTATTATTGATGATATCTATTCTCTTGGTAAGGATAAGGTTGGCAATGTGTTTGCCAAGTTTGTTGGTACTCAAAGTGGTGTCAAGCAAAGAACCATTTGGGTAGCCAAACCTATTGTGACTAACCTCTTAGGACCCAACTTGGTTGGGGACCAACAAGCTCAAACTTTATCAATAGGTGTTGTTGGAGGGCATTGGAGACTTGGCTACATTATGAAGAATTAAGGGGACTTCATCACTCTTATTACTCAAGCCAAGTCAATTGAATCATCAAGTTTATATCTTATATCCAATGTGCCTCCTTGCGGTAAGTTGTACTTAAAATTGCTTACATTGAAAGTTACTTGCCCCCTTGCATGTTTTGGTTTTGTTCCTTGCATGTGTTTGTATATGTTGTGATTCCAACTTGCTTATCTTGAGCAATCAAGTATGTGTGTGTTGGTTTTCACACCATGTATGTGTGTGTCGTGCGTTGAGCCTTTATGCTTCTTGTTTGTATCCTAGTTGGCTCGTGTGAGAGACTAATGGAACACCCCATTTTGGGGGAGTGATGTGCTTTGTGCACCTCACAATCCTATAAATGTGTGTACATGAGGAATACCATCTAGTATTGATATTACAAGATTATCTAGTCGCTAGGTGGTATATCTCTCATGAGAAATTCAAATTCTAAATAGTCCATTAATTATCTCTTGTTTGTTCCTCTTATTGCCTCTTGTTAAGTTCTTATTGGTATCACATTATGGGGGAGTAATATGCTAAGTGCATATTACAAGCCTAGAAAATGTGTACATTTGAGATATTGTCACCTAGAATTGATATTGTAGATTATCTTTTTCCTAGGTGGCATGTTAGCTCTACAAGTTGCAATTTGCTTGTGTTTGTTGTGAAGATGATGTTGGATGTCCTTGTTATCTACCACCGGGAATTATTTCCAAATACTTCTTGTCTTTTGACAATTGGTAGTCACTTATGTGTGGTAGAATTTGTTGATCATCTTTACTTTGGCTTTTTTTTCCTTTTCTCTTGCCTAGGTTTGTGTCAACTCCCGGTGTCTTCCCTACCACTTGTGGATCTTGTTTATTTCTTGTTATTGTCTAGTGTTTTCTAGATATAGTGAAAGTAGTGATCCCACCTTGTGCATTTTGTATTCAAATGCAAATCCTATATAATGCACAACTCGTGGGGGAGCTATCCTATTTTCTTTAGAACACTCTTCTTGTGATCCTTATCAAGTGTGTTTTGGTGGAAGGCAGGCCATTTCTTTTTGGTACTTTGTGCCATCATGAAACTTTGTTGAGAGCTTGGTTTGTTTGGAACCACCCTCTCTTTGGGAGTTTGACATCTTTAGTTTAGTGTGTATCAATGGATATCTCATTCCTTGATGTATCTTTAATGATATCTTCCAAGTGATGATTTCTCCATTTGGTATCCTTTTCACTTGGCATTTCTTTCTCTTTAGGTTTCGGGTTTTGAAAGTCTTGAGCATGCATGTTTACTTCATGTATTTTATTTGGCATGCTTTGTTTCTTTGACTCATAGGGGGATCTCCACCAAGTCTCAAATCGGAAGAGATGTGTATGAAATTCATTTTCATATCTATATGCACATATTTATGTGGAGTTTTTCCTATGTGTTGGGTTTTCTAACTATTTGGTCCCAATGAGTTTGGGTACCGTTTAGTTTGTGTTGTTCTTCTAGGAACATTTGGAGATGCATTGGATGCTCGGCTCACTCACAAGGAAGGTGTTGTCACCATGTGCATATTGGAGTCAAGCTAGGATGATCAATGAACTACTATCTACCTTCAATTGGTATCTACTACATCCTTCCAATGATATCTCGGTAACAAGTATCTATTCATGCTTTCTCCTCTTGCATTCAACCTTGTGTAGGTTGCATCTTGGCATGATATTCATTTCATATCTTGTGATACTTGTTTCCTTTGTCAAAGCATCCCAACGATGATCTCTTGTTGCTAGTTGTGATGCCTTTGATGGATGTGTGTTTGGACTTCATTTATATACAATAAGACCATATCTAGCCAAGTGCTATGCTTTCAAGCAAATATCTTATTGGTATATTTATGACTTCCTTGTGGATATCTTGTTCCTTCGTGTTGTAACTATTTTGGGTGTACATCCTTCTTTGTAGATATATATATATATATAT
>NW_025227498.1:0-1694 GCF_018294505.1 Triticum aestivum | reverse complement strand
AATTATCAGTTTGGTTTGGCCTACTAGATTGATCTTTCTTGCCATGGGAGAAGTGCTTAGCTTTGGGTTCAATCTTGCGGTGTCCTTACCCAGTGACAGAAAGGGTTGCAAGGCACGTATTGTATTGTTGCCATCAAGGATAAAAAGATGGGGTTTATATCATATTGCATGAGTTTATCCCTCTACATCATGTCATCTTGCTTAAGGCGTTACTCTGTTCTTATGAACTTAATACTCTAGATGCAGGCAGGAGTCGGTCTATGTGTGGAGAAGTAGTAGTAGATGCAGGCAGGAGTTGGTCTACTTGTTGCGGACGTGATGCCTATATACATGATCATGCCTAGATAATCTCATAATTATTCGCTTTTCTATCAATTGCTCGACAGTAATTTGTTCACCCACCGTAATACTTATGCTATCTCGAGAGAAGCCTCTAGTGAAACCTATGGCCCCCGGGTCTATCTCTTATCATATTTGCTTTCAATCTACTTTTATTTGCATCTTTACTTTTTGCATCTATATTATAAAATACCAAAATATATTTATCTTATCATACTATCTCTATTAGATCTCACTTTCGCAAGTGGCCGTGAAGGGATTGACAACCCCTTTATTGCGTTGGTTGCGAGTTCTTTGTTTGTTTGTGTAGGTGCGCGGGACTTTTGAGGATCCTCCTACTGGATTGATACCTTGGTTCTCAAAAACTGAGGGAAATACTTATGCTACTCTGCTGCATCACGCTTTCCTCTTCAAGGAAAACCAACGCAAGCTCAAGACGTAGCAAGAAGGATTTCTGGCGCCGTTGCCGGGGAGGTCTTCATTCAAGTCAAGACATACCAAGTACCCATCACAAACTCATCTCCCTCGCATTTATATTATTTTCCATTTGCTATCGTTTTCCTCTCCCCCACTTCACCTTTGCCGTTTTATTCGCCCTCTCTTTCCCAATCTCCTCCTCTCTTTCCGCTTGCCTTTTTTGTTTGCTTGTGTGCTTGTTTGACCTTATGGTTTCGCCTAAGGGTTCTGACCACCTTCTCAGAAGGCTGGAAGAGATTGAATCAAATATTAGAAGCTTTATGAATTTGCAATTTGAGCATAATAATTTCTTTAGAAAAGAGCTGAAGGAACAAAAGGTTTTTTGGGGTTTATGTTGGGGATATAACTATTTGTGTAAGCCGCCCAGGAGGGGCCGGGTTACGCAAAGAAGACTTACCAGAAAGAAGCCCAAGACCAAAGCATGAACATGGCGGTTCATAGAGGGCTTAAGGCCCACAGGCGACTTAAGGCCCGTTGTAATAAACCGCCATAATAATATGACTTGTATCATAAGGTAGACTTAACTAGTCACCGAGTTGGACACTGTTTATAAGCCGGCCGGGACTCTGTAAGCCGTAGGGCGTCAACCCGTGTATATAAGGGGACGACCTGCTGGCGGCTGAGGGAAGAATCAACTCATCGAGAGCCGGGCATAGCGTATCTCGCTCCGTGGTCATCGAAACATCAATACCAACCCAACTAGACGTAGGCCTTACCTTCACCGTAAGGGGCCGAACTAGTATAAAACCTCTCGTGTCCCTTGTCTCGATTAACCCCTTCAAGCTTCCTAGTTGCGATGGCTCCACAACTAAGTCCTTTCACGAGGACATCTGACGTGACAATTCCATGACAGTTGGCGCCCACTGTGGGGCCAGCGC
>NW_025227497.1:0-2591 GCF_018294505.1 Triticum aestivum | reverse complement strand
ATATATATATATATATATATATATATATATATATATATATATATATATCAGGATCTTTCCAACACGAGGTGCTTGGCAAAGGATAAAATGAAAAAGGGAAAGGTGAAGATCACCTTGACTCTTGCAAAAAGTAAAAGACATAAAGTAAAAGATAGGCCCTTCGCAGAGGGAAGCAGAGGTTGTCATGTTCTTTTAGGGTTGGATGCACAAAATCTTAATGCAAAAGAACGTCACTTTATATTGCCACTTGTGATATGAACCTTTATTATGCAGTCCCTCGCTTTTATTACTTCCATATCACACGATCGTATAAAGCTTATTTTCTTTGCACTAATAAGTCATACATATTAAGAGAGCAATTTTTATTGCTTGCAACATGACAACTTACTTGAAGGATCTTACTCAATCCATAGGTAGGTACGGTGGACTCTCATGGCAAAACTGGGTTTAAGGATATTTGGGAGCACAAGTAGTATCTCTAGTTGGTGCAAGGAATTTGGCTAGCATGATGGGGAAAGGCAAGCTCAACATGTTGGACGATCATGACAATATACTTTAACTAAGATGTGAGAAAACATAACCCATTACGTCGTCTTCCTTGTCCAACATCAACTCTTTAGCATGTCATACTTTAATGAGTGCTCGCAATCATAAAAGATGTCCAAGATAGTATATTTATATGTGAAAACCTCTCTTTCTTTATTACTTCCTATTAATTGCAACGATGACCAAAACTATGTTTGTCAACTCTCAATAACTTTTATGCCTCATACTCTTATATGTGAAGTCATTACTATCCATAAGATCAATATGAACTCTTTTATTCTTTTTATTCTTTCTATTTTCTCAAGATCATAGCAGGATAGCAAAGCCCTTGACTCACACTAATCTTTATTATATAGCTCACGGACTCGATTACATAGAAGGATCACAAAGCAAACCATAAAACTAATTCAAACCAAAACTTTATTCTACTAGATCTAGATATTACCAAAGGGATCGAACTAAGTAAAACAGTAAGGATAGGAGTGTGATGGTGATACGATACCGGGGCACCTCCCCCAAGCTTGGCAGTTGCCAAGGGGAGTGCCCATACCCATGTGATTATGTCCTCGGAGGTGATGAAGGCGGTGATGATGATGGTGGATAATCGCACATCGAGCGTAAAAGCTCCTCCAACTTGCGGATAACGCCCTTGAGTGCGACGATATGATCCTTCAACAAAATATTTTCCTATGTTTGATGCTTGTTTTGTATGCGAGCTAACGCAATCATCTTGAAAGCATCAATCTCAGTTGGGGTAAAGAGGTTATGTAAAGGTTGAGGGATGTTTTCTTCTTTCGCTGCCGGAGCTTGATCCTCCATGGCCTTCTTGATCCCTTCATCCATGTTGATCTCCTCCGGTTCTTCTCTTTTCAGCTCTATCTTCAATAGCCAAGCATCCTTGTCTTCATTGTTGGAGGAGGGTGACGTTTTGATGCTCTAGATCTGCCAGAAAAAATAGCTCGAAACAAAGGATTTTTGCGTGATACGTTGGTCAAAACCTTCAAGAGATTATATAATGAATTTTTATCGACCAAAAGAAGTAACGTGCAAGAAAACAGAGTCCAGGAGGCACACGAGGTGCCCACGAGGCAGGGGGCGTGCCAAGTAAGGGTGGGTGATACGTCTCCAATGTATCTATACTTTTTGATTGTTCCATGCTATTATATTACCCCTTTTGGATGTTTATGGGCTTTATTTTACACATTTATATCATTTTTGGGACTAACCTACTAACCGGAGGCCCAACCCGTATTGCTGTTTTTTGCCTATTTCAGTATTTCGAAGAAAAGGAATATCAAACGGAGTCCAAATGGAACGAAACCTCCGGAGGTGTGATTTTTTGAATGAACGTGATCCAGAGGACTTGGAGTGCAAGTCAAGAAGCAGCCGAGGCGGCCACGAGATAGGAGGGCACGCCCCCCTGTAGGGTGCACCCCCTGTCTCGTGGGCCCCTCGGGCGGCCACCTACATACTTCTTCCTCCTATATAAGCCTACATACCTCGAAAACATCCAGGGAGCACCCGAAACACAATTTTCACCGCCATAACCTTCTGTATCCGCGAGATCCCATCTTGGAGCCTTCGCCGGCGTTCTGCCGGCGGGGAATCGACCACGGAGGGCTTCTACATCAATACCATAGCCCTTCCGATGAGTTGTGAGTAGTTTACCACAGACCTATGGGTCCATAGTTATTAGCTAGATGGCTTCTTCTCTCTTTTTGGATCTCAATACAATGTTCCCCCCCTCTCTTGTGGAGATCTATTCGATGTAATAGCTTTTTGCGGTGTGTTTGTCAAGATCCGATGAGTTGTGGGTTTATGATCAAGTTTATCTATGAATAATATTTGAATCTTCTCTGAATTCTTTTATGTATGATTGAGTTATCTTTGCAAGTCTCTTCAAATTATCAGTTTGGTTTGGCCTACTAGATTGATCTTTCTTGCCATGGGAGAAGTGCTTAGCTTTGGGTTCAATCTTGCGGTGTCCTTACCCAGTGACAGAAAGGGTTGCAAGGCACGTATTGTATTGTTGCCATCAAGGATAA
>NW_025227496.1:0-2834 GCF_018294505.1 Triticum aestivum | reverse complement strand
TCTTACTTGAGACTACATATTACCTCTTTCAGGGCAGCTTATGATGAAATATGCATCTCATGAAGACCACCATACCTAACATATTTCCTACCATATGGTACCTACCATTCAAACCTGATTTACTTCAAATGCTTCTATGCATGCAGATTTCAATCATCTCCAAACTTTGCAAAACTGGAGAAGTTCATGATTGTAGGCTTCCGTGTGGAGAGCAACGTCAATTTTCCTATTTGTTTTACCTGCATGGCTGTATTAATGCATTATCAAAGCATGGAACTGTAGCAAGGGGGCAAAGGCAAGGTGAGTAGAAGCGGATTGTCGGTGTACCATGCTGATCGTTGTTGTTACCCGAGCATGGAGGTCGCACCTGCTGGATGTGCTTTGCAGCTGCTGAACCGAACCGTTCCTATGTGTGTCGATGGTGTCCATGCGACCACGCACCAACACTTGACACAGTATTGGCTGGGTCCTGCAGGCCAAGCTGGTCCATGAGCGCGTTCACCGGCCTCTTCTTCCTAAGTGGTGATTTGACTGTAGAGCATGCAACATCAAGTAGTATGTGAACAAATGAAGTGATCGAATATAGAAAACATGTATGAACCACAAATCATCAATAATCAAAATCTGAGGACCAACATGTTCACAAGGTAAGGCAAAAAAGTTCTTCACCAAAATTTTACTGCAGCTTATTCCTTTTATTTTCCTTTCCTTAACAGAACTGCACAATTATTAGAAGAAAATCACCTTTGATATATATATCGACTGTAGATCAACGCCGAATCACTAATAAAAGTGAGTTTTGGGAGAGGGATTGGCGAGAGGAGGGGATAAAAAAAATCATGAGCATGTACCTGTTCCCCTAAAGAGACGGTTGCAGCAAGGTCAATCTGAGTGCAGTCCCACATGAGGAGCTCGGCTCGGAGGCCACGGCTATGGCAGCATCGAAGCGCTCGAATCCGTGGCCGAGGGTTTCCTCCTCCTCCTCATGGCCAGCCGCCGTGGCTGCTATAAGTGCGCCGGCATCGGGTGGCGTCTTCCAGCTCCGGGATATGGCTACACGAGGTGCTGGGCGAGGATGCGGTGGGCGAGCAGCCGGCGGACGGCGATGAGGTACAGGAGGCTGTGGGCGAATAGGGAGGAGGCGCCGCTGGATGTGGAGGAAGGAGGACCAGAGGAGGGAGAAGCGAGGACACGCTGCCGGGTCGTGCGGCGAACAAGGGCTAAGAAGCCAGACCAGGACGCAGTCTACGGCGGTGTCGGTGATGACGGCGGCGGTGGCGGCGGCTCATCGAAACCTAGGTCGAGGACTCGGGAGATGAGAGATCGACAGGAACATTTTTTTGGAGTGACCGACAGGTGTACGGGCGCTGCAGATTGAATGGTGCTAGATGGGCTTTGTGCGGGAGGGAGGCCCAGTTAACCACAGTGCACCGAATTTTCCACGGGAGTAGACACCCTCAGGACAGCTAGCCCACGTAGCGATTATTACGGGATGAGGCAGCAATCAGACGGCTGGAAACGGTTGAAACACGAGATCTGACGGCCAAAATCGCAAAGGGCGTGAGAGAACTGGGAAGTGGTTCAGTTTTACTATCCTTAATTGGGCTAAGGTTAGCTACGACGACCTGGGTTTGAGACCCGCTTCTTCTAAATTAGGATAACCATTTCTCTAGTTGAACTGCCCGTTTTTGAAAACCGGGTTTTCAGAAAAACTATCTGGTTTCACTCGATTTCACCTTTCTAATCGCGGAACGATCTGTGGAGCTTAAAAAAACAAATGGTGGGCCGATTATGGTTTTATCTGGTTCGACCGCCTGTTCGGTCTGGTTTTTTAAAACCACGGTTCCGCCTGGCCCTTCTCTGATGTCCGGATTTGATGCCTATTTGAGGGACATGGTTGGACGACCGGCTCCCATATCCTTTCCTTGGATGCGGTCCGCAGATGGATAGTGTGTCCATTTTAGACACCGCATTTGTCGATAGACGGGGGACCAGTCCGCAGACATGGATGCGGGAGGTGGCCAACCAAAGCTGTCTGCATATGTCCGGTTACATTTTGGAAGAATTTTAACGAAAATGAACAAATTTTACGCATACTTGGACGCACCGGACAATATTCATTCACACCTGGATAATTTTGATGTAAACCGGATCCTTTCATCTAAACCGGAGCAAATTCATTATATTAGACATATTTCAACTAGACCAGACTCTAAACCTACCCTGAAATGACCGCCAGCGCCCGTTGCCCATTCGCAACCGTTCACGAGCCCCGAAAAACGAACCTCCGCCTCCTCCGCAGCCATGAGCGTCGGGAATTGAAGCTATCTGTCTCCACGTTGCTGCCAAGCGGCTAATCGGCCGACGATGTTGAGGCCACAAAGCTTGGCTTCAATGGAAGGGGAGGAGCATTGGCCTTCATGGGATACTAGCGCCGGTGACCTCCCATGCGCTACTCTTCATTGCTATCGGCGGCGCTTGTGGACATGCCGGCTTCGTGATCGTGGCGGCAGGGCGCAGCCGAGCTGGCCACCTCATCTCCGTCCTCGCTCTTGCCGAACACCTCATCTACCGCCTCGTCCATCTCCTTATAGGCGGCCTTTAAATCTGCCTGATGTGGCCATCCAGGTACACAACACCGATGGAAACCACGACACTATACTCTCCCGGCCCATCTTTATCGCAACACAGCACCGCCGTCACGTCACTTGATTTCAGTGCTTTTAGTTAGCACTCCTACTTATATTACAACACGAATTGTATATTTGAAGATTACAACATGATGCAGCAAAGCATGGGCAGCCGGGGTAAAAAGAACAAAGATGCAAAGATCC
>NW_025227495.1:0-2944 GCF_018294505.1 Triticum aestivum | reverse complement strand
GGGTCGACATCAGCAACACCGCATCTCATCATCGCCAAGGACGGTAACCTCGACGACACCATTGTATATTACCCTTGCAATTGCATTGTTAACCCCTAGCCCATTTTGCGTTACTTGCCTATCGAGACTAGCCATTTGAGTATTGCTGGCAACGTTACTTGTGCACATTAGTGATCATACTTCCCATAGCATACATACCATATCATATTGGTATCATCATATCATAGCTTGTGTCACACGTTTGTTCCCGCATATACACAATTGCTATCTTGGTTTGTGCATTGTACAAAAGTGGCCATACAAAAAAAGAAATAAAGCTTTTAAGCAAAATAAAGAGAGCAAAGAAGCTTGTAAGCAATAGCCATAGCATTAAAATATATCATATGGTATCATACTTGATCATCTTGGATCATTGTGTGATAAACACCGGGAACCATACATACATAGCATACTTGGGATAGAGAGTTTATCCATTTTGCATCTTATAGGTTGTGTACAAGTGTCGTATCCGGCTATTGAGAAATCGTGCTAGCGTCTCTCTTGAGTTGTGCAACACAAGCGTTTTTCGTGGATTCCACATTTTGTGCTCATTCCTTGGTTGCACGACCCCATTTATCTATCCATGTGTGCATTTCTGTGTGCCATTCATTGCTATTGGTCTACTTGTTTCGCTTGCGAATTTGTGAATCTCTCTCAACATTATTGACTCTTGCTAACATTTTGCATCAAATTTTTGTGCCACTATCCTCACCGAGCTCTACCATAAGCTTTACTTGATAGGTGTGAGTGAACAAGTCCGGTACCAATTCCATCATTCTTTCATTTCATGTTGAGTGAAACGGGATACATCCTCAACTTTGGGAAAAGGTAACTTGGTATTGTTTATCTCATTCCCTACTCACCTCTACTCGAGTCTTGTGATGGATAGGCAAGGCATTTCACCTTCGGTCTACAACAACAACGACGAGTTCCATGCCACGAACAACAACTCCGACACCAAGATGCAAGCTAAAATGGAGGAGATCAAAGCCCTCATCAAGTCATACAAGCGATCTTCCTCATCTTCGAGAAGACGCTCAAGAGCACATCCTTCCAAGCTACCATCTCCGGCAAGATCACATCGACATCGACACCATCACCAACAAGAACGTGAAGGTCAAAAGCTCAACACCAACAACCGCTCAACGACTTCACCGTCTCCCTTGGCATATTCGCCAAGCAACTTCAAGGCATCTTCGCCTACGGACATACGGCATCTTCGCCAACAAGCACCTCAAGACTATGCTCAAGAGAAGCTCCCCAAGCTCAAGTCCGTGACTTCCACGAGCTACTACGACCTCGACACCGACAATGAGATTCCTTTCTATGGGACTCAAGAACCCGAGGAGTATCTCGAGTGGGAGCTTTTGATGGATGACTACCTCAAGCTACATCAAGTTCGTCCCGAAGATCAAGTGAAGTGCGCCACAAGAAACTTCCACGACTATGCATCGGCATGGTGGTTTCACACACCTTCGGAGTACTACGACATGAGTTGGCCCAAGACGGAGAGAGCTTTGCGGTGAGAGTTCATGCCTCCAACCTACACAGAACAACTTCAACGCCAATTGGAGAACACCATCCAAGGATCCAAGTCCATCAACGCGTACTTCAAGGAGATTAAGATTGCCTTGTAACGAGCCGGCGTGGACGACCCCATTTCGATGAAGTTACACTTCATGATGGGATTGCACAACGACATCTCCAAGACTATCTTCCTCGAGAACTACAAGTCCTTCGACGACTACTACATTGGTGCTCTCAAGGCGGAACAAGAACTCATAAGGGCCAAGGCTTCTCCACCCCAAGCATACTTCGCAGCGACCAAGCTCTACGATGAGCATGAGGCTAGTACCACCAAGATGTCCAAGCCCGACGAGCTCCAAGACGATGCTCCCAAGTTCTACTTCACCGCCACCCCTCTTTGTGGCATTGATGGTGCCGAGTCTACCACGACTCTTTTTCAAGACGGTGCGGCAACGAGTACGACTACGGAGACCCTCAAGGACCAAGCTTTGGAGGCGAGTGACAAGGTGGCGAGCAAGGATGATGCTTCCATCTTTGGAGGTGAGAGTGATGATGTGCCATCTTCGGCCTTCATCCACGGTGACGGTGATGAGATGATCGAGCATGAAATTTTCCCTTCGGTCATGAAGGAGAGTGACATTGTGCCATCTTCGGCCTTCATCCACGGCGACGACAACGAGATGTTTGAGCATGGGATTTTCCCTTTGACCACGGCGACGTATGATGACTTGAGTGACTTTTGCCACCATATTGAGAGTGAGAGTGACTTCACCACTCACCCCATATATAATGAGTTGCCCCACTTTCCATGTGAGGAGAGCCACAACCCCCACCACTTGTGTGAGATGAGTGACTCCACCATATGTGACTTTGAGTGCACCTACTTTGAGGGAGTGAGTGAACCACCACATAGAGAGAGTGAGATAGTTGATAGGTCTCGTGAGGCCATTTGCATTTCTAACAACTTGACCTCTACCTCTATTGTGTCTTCTCATTTGGTGCTAGGTCCCATTTATGATGACGTGCCGATCCTTGACGACTCCGTCCTCCCTTTGGACAAGACGATGGCCCTGGTGGAATATGATGCACCCCCCACATGGTTCCATCAAGATGAAGATGACCACCATTTGGTCTTTCCCACCTCACCTACACCACTTGAGTGGAATGAAAAAGGTAACATAGGTGAAGGTACCCATGTATACACAATCCCATGAGTTGACAAAACGAGCTCTAGAGAGCAATGATGAATTGGGATCACGTGGATTGTCTTTCCCACCGCTCTCTTCGCGCAAACACTTCGCGCATTTCTTCTACATGTCCCTCACATGGTTATGGCTTATTGTCCATTATATATCATTTGCCCATCTTGCCATGTTCA
>NW_025227494.1:0-3070 GCF_018294505.1 Triticum aestivum | reverse complement strand
GTGAATGCCGGATTCAGGGGCTCTCGACATGGTCAAGGAAATAAGCCATTTAAGGGCAGTAAACAGGGACCGTCCGGCCTGGATAAAGTCCTGGATAGATTGTGCCAAATCCATGGCACCTCCGAAAAACCTGCAAATCATACTCACAGAGAATGTTGGGTCTTCAAGCAGGCCGGCAAGTTAAACACCGAACACAAGGGAAGGGAAATGCCAAGCGAAGATGAGGATGAGCCTCGCCAGCCGAACACGGGGGGATAGAAAAAATTCCCACTAGAAGTCAAAACAGTAAACATGGTCCACGCAACTCACACAGAGTTCGTTGCGGTTCCCTCGTATTAGAGCTGACATTGGGTTCTCCCGACAAGTTTAAAAGCGAGGAACTACTCTTCGACATCGCTCCCTTCAGTAGCGGTTATCATGCATTACTCGAAAGAACGGCCTTCGCTTGCTTTAACGCAATACCGAACTACGTCTACCTTAAACTTAAGATGCTTGGTCCACGTGGTGTCATAACCATTAGCGGAAACACAGAGCAGTATGCAGCGGCTCTTGTAGCCGGACATTAAGCGGCCTCTCCCACCAGAACGCATGATCGGTCGTCAAGACCACGGACACGGTTAGACGAGTCCAGTGCACCATCATCAACAACAGCCCGGATAAACCTGAGCTGGGTGCTATACATATATCCCCATAAATGATACCAGGGGCTACAAACATGTAATAAAGCCCACAATTCGGCTTGCCTCATCAATGGGCAAATATCTCGCATTTCTAACATCCATTGATAATAACTAACTTCTGGCACGCTTACTCTTTTACATGAGTTTTCGTTTTTACAGACACTATTCGTGCAACACCCTTCCAGGATACGGCACAACGGAGATAAATGCGCAGACGTGCAGCAGGGCCCCGCTCAAAGGTTTCTCTTTAGATTAAGCCCCTGTGTAAACCTTCTTTACTATCTTTTGTTGCTTGACATCCCGTGGGTATTCAATACACCCACAGCGGATACTGGCGTAATAGGCATTTCGCCAAGAAAGATCAATGCAGGTACTTGGAAATATAGGGTTCATAATCAAGGGCGTTGCTCAGCCCAGTATATGTTATAATGTCCGAATACCTTCGGGAGTGTTCGGCTTCGATAGTTTGGCCTTATATGCATCAGCTCTGAATCATGTCTTTGGTCAAATGTTGGGTTTGCCAGGCTCCTAGGTTTGCTGCCTTACATTTCGTTCTATCGGCTAAGGCGGCCAAAGGAGAACTACTGCGATTGTGCCCTGGTTATTCCGGATGAGCACCTCAGTAGAGAAAGCTGAAAACGGACTGTCATGATACAGCGAGAGACTGGTCAACCACTCGAAGACTCATCGGAATATATAGGATTCCTCCGCATTAACGAAGGACCGTTTCCGGGTGACGAACATACGTGCCCCTATACGGATGCACGCGGATGTACTAGGGGCTACTTAGTAGCCCCACCATTAAACCCCTATGGCTAAGTGAAAGTGTTACAGCTATAAAGTCTGGTTGCCTGGTTCGACGTGCGATCACCTCCTTAATGGACCAAGACGATGGATGAAGTGTGATTACGCATATATATTTTTTGAACACCCCCACATTATATGCATGGGGGCTAAAGCCAACGACTGCTAACTTTCAAGTTATATGAATACATAAACGGCCGCACATGAGGCATTACAAAACTTTTAGGCAAAAGTATAAACACAGCCTCTATATTTCACACATAATTTTTTACAATTAATCGATTTGTCACTCGAACATGACATTCTTCAGGCACTGAGCCTCTATTCTACGGGCACCTTCTATGACCTGCTCAAAATAGTGCTCGGCTGGGTCTTGGCTTCCTGTCGGGCCCTGGGTTGCAATGCTGGTGGCCTCCATATCTGCCCAATATGTCTTAACGCGGGCAAGAGCCATCCGCGCACCCTCTATGCACGCCGACCTCTTCACGGCATCGATTCACGATCTGGCGCCAAATAGTTGCTGCACCGAACCAAAGTAACTGTCCAGCCTTGGTCCCTTCGACCATAGATGGTCTATTACATACCTCATTGCAAGACCGGACAACCTATGGAGCTCGGCTATAGCGGCCATCTTCTCACTCAATGGCAATGAGCGCGTTGGAGCGTTAAATTGCGACCAGAAATAGCCTTTCTGTTTCATTATCTTTATGATCCTTGAATAACTTGGTCGCATCAGTCGTACTTTTCGTCAAATCCCCATATTCATCTGCAGTGCTCCAAAGATGATCCAAAGGAGCATACTTTGGATCTAAGAACTTCATCCGCAACAAATAGGGATTTCCAGCCGTGATTTCTCCGGCTTGTCGAAGTTCCTCCCACGTGTCTCTAATTTCAGAGCGCGTCTCCTTAGTTGAATCCAGCGGCTTCTTCAGGTCAGCCGCCTTTTCCTGATTCTCCTTCTCGAGAAGCTCATACTGGCCGGCAGTGTCCCTTAGCTCCATAGCCATCTCGGCTATCTTTTCTTCGCTTCGGCGATGAGCAGCCTGTTCGGCTCTCAATTCTTCGGCTACCTTTAGGGCAGCCACATTGCTAACCCAGGCTTGTTCCTTGGCTAGGGCAAGTTCCGCCCTCAGGGCCTCAATGGCATCAGCTCCGCCTGCAGCCACATCATATCATATTAATATTTCAATCCTCTTCATATTTCCTAACACAAATGAGGAAAAAATGAGTGCATACTCTATGACTCGTCAAGCCGCTTATTTACAAGTGTGATGTTGGTATCCACGACATCAATCTGTCGCCTCAGTTCGGCAAATTCAGAATTCCGGTCTATCGCCGGACTCTTAGCCACCTGTGCATGAATGCAGTACGATCATTACCAAAGAGTGTGATCCTCCGTTTGCCGCCTAGGGATGGCAACCAGAGTCTTAGGGGCTAATATGTATATGGAGCACACCTAGCGTGTGCGGAACAATCAGAAATTACGTATTTTATCGTGTACCTCAAAGCCTTTGAGCAAACTTCCAAAAGCTTCATTTAACCCACTTGTGGCGAATGAAATCTTCTCCAACACCGTACCCATTAGC
>NW_025227493.1:0-3163 GCF_018294505.1 Triticum aestivum | reverse complement strand
TCAATTTTTAAATTTAAAGTTTGAGACGCGAGACGTCTCAACTCGCATGACACGCCAACGACTGTAGCTGATGCTGCTCCACATCTACATGTCCTCCTAGCTGTTGGTCACCTCTCAGCTCATACCAACCGAATCCTCTCTGGGTACAAGAAAACGGGAAGGATCCGTTCTGTCGTCCCATGCAATGCCACTTGAGTGCATGATTTTGGAGCATTGGAACCATTAAGAAAATTTTCTGTGTAGCATTTCTTTGCACTATATATTACAAAAAAAAAACATGAGCTGACTCAAACCTCTTGGAAATAGTCATCTGTTCCTAAGGTTCAGTAAGGTAATTTTTGGTAGAAATTCAGCCGTGTATATGGTACCAATGAGCATGACATGTTAGTCCGGCACTTACTTTTTTCTATTTCGTACGCTCTTGGAAGCATGCTAATCAAAGTAGAGGCCCTAAGCGTGTCACTATCATATAAAGATATATACATTGATAAGTAGTTGAGCAGTACTGTTAGCAAGCTTCTACGAATACAACCGGGCAACTACACAAAGTTCATTGAATGTGGACAGGGTGTTGAAACTCTATGGGCACCTGATACACACCTCTGGTAGGGGTTAATCAATCATTAGTTGAGGTGCATATATCTACCTCAAAGCATCAATTATTAGTTCAACTGCATACATTCTCTTTGTAAAAGCTGCCTAGCTATCGGTCATGGCCTCTAGATTTATTCTAGATAAATTCTATGTGCATATATCTGATGGGCATCTCTTGTTTTTGGTGGTTCGCTTCCACTTTGCAGTATGGTTACCTGATACAACCAATCGAGACGCGGATGGAAAATGTCAAGGATTATATCAAGGTATCTTTCACCTAATCGTGAAAAGTCTCTTGTTCCTCAGCCTATGTATCACCCGAACTCAGCTCGCTAGATTAATAGGTAGCCTGCAGAGAACTTGGTATGGTTCTGTGTCTCTTGTTCCGTCTGAATAATTTTGGTACTAGAAAGTGACAATTACTTGTGTCCTGCTACTTGCACTTCAGCCAGTAAGCCTGAAATTTAGCTTCAAGTCTTTTCATATATCTTACACATTTCGCTGTCAACTCGCTAGTCTATCAAGCCGGATCTTGAGGTTCATGTCGAACCAATCATCGACCCTTATGGCCCCTCCATTGTCGACGAGGCTCTGGAGGCAATCGTTGTCAGGTCAGGCTTCTTAACAGACCGGCTTGCTTCTTTTTTTAAACAGGATTTCTATTTTCCTAGCACGGCGAAGTATCATAAAAACTATCCTCTATTCTCTACACAAGTGTGAAATATTTAATCTGTTATTATTTCCATGCACTTCTCGGACCAGCAAGGAGACATTGCGAGGAGGGCATGCTGTCAACAGGAAGAGGGCCGAGAGAGGCCTCACACAGCTGGAGGTTTGGTTGCAACAACACTAACTATTTGCTCCAGAAACTACAAATTTTAGGTAGGTGCTGCAAGATGACAAACTGATTTTTCTATCATTCTCCTAGATTGAGGTGGTGGAACTAGTGCCAGAGAAATCTACAGGGAACAAGATCAGCTCTACAGCATTCAGAAAGATCGAGGCCGAAAAGGCACTGCAGCAGCAAAAGCTGGACCAGCAGGAGGAGCAACAAACAGTTCAGCTGGAGTGCAGGACATAGCCAACCATCTTATCATGTGTTCAGCTGGCAGATTAATCCAGTGCAAATCGTGTACTTACAAGTTCTACTTTACATGCAAAAATTTGTACAAAAGAGTAATATATATACAAAAGGATAGCAGCAGAGCACTTCTTTGGCTCTTGTAAAAATGGGTACCAAGCTTAAGGATTACACAATTTTCTCAAATCAGTAGAGATAATGATTAAAAGGTTTACTAATTTGTAACGTACACGAAGGCAGTAACGTTTTTTCTCCTGAGAAACACCGATTAAAATGCAGACGCACACTCACTGACTGACATCACCACACACATGCACTCACACTGCGAAAGACCGGATCGAATTTATAGAGTTTGAAGATTGACGAAGTCACCACAAAGAATACCACATCACAATTACTTTTGTTGTCTTCACTTTTACCGAGAAAAACCTTCCCTTTGTCTCTGTGGGGAAGAAATTTGCCCGTAGATCATGGACAACGAGGAGGTAAATCCGGTCCATAGTTACTACTCCCTCCGTTCTAAATATAAATCCTTTTAGATATTCCTTTATATGTAGCTCCACCACTCATTGGGTGGGCACTTTCAAGCAAAAACCGAAATCCAAAACCGAACCGCTTTAATCAAAATATAGGCTAAATCGTCAGGTACGAGCACATGGCAACTCTGAAGGCAAGCATGGCAACTTTCATGCTATTTTAGACAGAAACTCGTCGTGTCACTCAAATTTGTCATCATTGCATGACTGAAATTGCCATCAAGAAAAAGGACCGAAGTGCCACACACCTGACATGATTTAGTTCGGTTTGAAAAATAGACATTATTCGGTGTTTGGTTTTAAATTGTATACATCAAACTAACATAATTGTGAGTATGTCACCATCGTTTCTCCCCGGCATAAGCACAAACCGATTAGACGCGTTTGGTTTGCAGAAAAGCCGCGGCTTCTGATTTCAATGCTTCCCGAAACAGTAACCGTTGCATTTTTTTTTAGCTGGAATACCTTGCGTTCCAAAATTACGGTGGACCGACCATATCGGCGGCCAGGCACGGGTTACATCATCAGGAAACTCCTCAAGCCAAGCACATTGGCCATTTGGGAGGTTTCTACCGTGAGAGACAGCCAGCACATGCGCTGGGTTGTTACAATTCCTGGGCTGGAAAACTACAGTAGCATGGAGGAAAGAGAGCTGCATTTGGAACTTAGCTTCCCTGAATAAAACTCCCAGGGGGTTACGGTCTGACGTTGACGATGCCGTTGCTTGCTGCAGCGAGAGACAATCCATTTGGAAGATCACCCGGCCCATCCCAAACTGTTCTGCGATCTGGATAGCCTTGAGTACTGCAGTCGCCTGCGCATGCACAGCATCTTGCATGTTTTGCAGCCCACCCGCCGCTGCCAGAACCATGTCGCCCTCAGCGTCCCTGGCCAGGGCACCCCAGCTCCCTGCTCCTGTCGCCATCTCATAAGACGCATCGAAATTGATCTT
>NW_025227492.1:0-4530 GCF_018294505.1 Triticum aestivum | reverse complement strand
ATATATATATATATATATATATATATATATAGTTTTATATGTGTTTTAAACTCATAAAGACACTTCATTTCTATATTTTTACTATTGCAGATTTATTTATTTATGGCAGCTGTCAGTGAGTCATTGTTGCCCTCGTTGACGGTCCTACAACCCTACATGAATTTATCGTTGCTGGAATCCTCCTGAGCACTTTTTTCCGATGCCTCCTTGTGTGGAGCGTGCATTGCTCCAACCCATGTGGCCTCTGGTCTGATGTATGAGATACCATTTGAATTTTGGGATTTCTATTTCTATGCCCCTCCTTCTTTAGTTGTTCTCGTTTTTTCCCAACGCTCTAACTTGTGCCCTCCACCACTCACCCCATGCTCACAAAGAACCAAACGAAGCCTTGCCGTCTGGTAAAAGCAGTTGACTATTACTTGCTCAGTTATTAACGCGTAGGGCTGCACATGATAGGTGGGCCATGGCAATGACCGTTTATGGCGAGTGGGACCTGACTCGCTTACCAATCACTTTCTTTTGCTTAAATCAGCCTGAGCCCGAGTGAGCCGCCCCATCCTCCATCCAGCCACACACCGCCGCCGCCTTGCCCCCTAGCATTCCCGCCGGCCACTCCGACTGTCTGCCTGAGCTCCGATTGCGCAGCGCAGTGGTTCTACCAGGCAGCCCTTCCTCCCATATTGCCGGAACCATTCGAGATCGGTGGCCAAACGGTATGTTTCTAATCGAAACCCTAGAAATTAGGATTCAATTATAAGTCGATTGAATGGGCGACTGAGCGATTGAATTGTCATGCGTTGAGTTGCTCCAGTTTGCAATCAGTATGGACATCTATTTAGGATTGGATTCCTGCGAGCGGTACTAATGGCAGCTAGTTTTGAAATAGAAAACCCTAGAAATTAGGTTTTGTTGAATGGAGCCCATTTTAGATTGTTTTGTGGTGATTTTGATCCGAATAATCGAATTCGTTTTTTAATATTTGATTTGCAAATTTGGTGTTTGATTGATGGCAAGCAGGTCCAAGATGGAAGAGGGCGATGGATTTGTTTTGCGCCGGGGATGAGTTTTTGCTGGCCAAGTGCAAGGAGACATGCTCCTGGTTTCTGAGCGCGAAGTCTCTCATGATGCACTCGTTGGCCCTGGCGTTGGAAGTGACTACGGACGAGCGGAAGCGGTTACTTCCTAAGGGCAAGGGGGCAGTCCCAATTGATATTCTCCAGTGGGCAATGGCAGAGGCGATGGAGTCTCCAGCTCACCGACAGCGAGCCCGCCGGTACGAATACCACTCCCGCCACTCCTCATCGAATCCAGAGGCGGAAGGGCCGGTGAATTTGCGTATTATCTAGGTCGTCGACAAGGAAATGGAGGAGGACGATAGTGACGAGGAGGAGAACGAAGAAGAGGAGAGCGACCAGTGGGTTGCAGATCATCTCATAGGAGGATGCATAAGAGGAGGGCTATCAGGGGGGTTGGAGATCATTGCACTGGACGAGGATCCACAATAGGAGGCCTATCAGGGGTGTTTGGGGATCATCACTCATCCTGCTTAGTCAGACATGATTAATTTGGACGACGAGGATGAGAAGATGGTTGATCAGGAGCACTTGGAGGCTAAAGCCGACAATGATCGCGCTGGTTGATACGTCTCCAACGTATCTACTTTTCCAAACACTTTTGCTCTTGTTTTGGACTCTAACTTGCATGATTTGAATGAAACTAACCCGGACTGACGCTGTTTTCAGCAGATCTGCCATGATGTTGTTTTATGTGTAGAAAACAGAAGTTCCCGGAATGACTTGAAAATCCATGGAGACAAGTTTTGGATATAAAAAATACTGGCGAAAGAATCAAGACCAGGGGGCTCACACCCTGTCCACGAGGGTGGGGGTCACGCCCACACCCCTGGGCGCGCCCCCCTGGGCGCTCCCCCTGTCTCGTGGGCCCCCTGACGCTCCACCGACCTCAACTCCAACTCCATATATTCCGTTTCACGGGAAAAAAATCAGAGGAAGTTCCATCGCGTTTTACGATACGGAGCCGCCGCCAAGCCCTAATCTCTCTCGGGAGGGCTGATCTGGAGTCCGTTCGGGGCTCCGGAGAGGAGGATTCATCGCCGTCGTCATCATCAACCATCCTCCATCACCAATTTCATGATGCTCACCACCGTGCGTGAGTAATTCCATCGTAGGCTTGCTGGACGGTGATGGGTTGGATGAGATTTAGCATGTAATCAAGTTAGTTTTGTTAGGGTTTGATCCCTAGTATCCACTATGTTCTGAGATTGATGTTGCTATGACTTTGCTATGCTTAATGCTTGTCACTAGGGCCCGAGTGCCATGATTTAAGATCTGAGCCTATTATGTTTTCATGAATATATATGTGTGTTCTTGATCCTATCTTGCAAGTCTATAGTCACCTATTATGTGTTATGATCCCACAACCCCGAAGTGACAATAATTGGGATACTTCTCGGTGATGACCGTAGTTTGAGGAGTTCATGTATTCACTATGTGTTAATGCTTTGGTCCGGTTCTCTATTAAAAGGAGGCCTTAATATCCCTTAGTTTCCACTAGGACCCTGCTGCCATGGGAGGGCAGGACAAAAGATGTCATGCAAGTTGTTTCCCATAAGCACGTATGACTATATACGAAATACATGCCTACATTACATTGATGAACTGGAGCTAGTTCTGTGTCACCCTATGTTATATCTATTACATGAGGAATCGCATCCGACATAATTATCCATCACTGATCCAATGCCTACGAGCTTTTCACATATTGTGTTTCGTTTATTTACTTTTCCATTGCTACTGTTATAATTACTACAAAACTATTATCTTTACTTTTGCCACTGTTACCATTACTATCATACTACTTTGCTACTAAATACTTTGCTGCAGATACTAAGTTATCTAGGTGTAGTTGAATTGACAACTCAACTGCTAATACTCAATAATATTCTTTGGCTCCCCTTGTGTCGAATCAATAAATTTGGGTTGAATACTTTACCCTCGAAAGCTATTGCGATCCCCAACACTTGTGGGTTATTAAGTCTAATTTCTAGCGCCGTTGCCAGGAAGCATAACTCTATTCTTTGAGTCACTTGGGATTTATATCTGTTGATCACTATGAGGAACTTGAAAGACGAAAGAACCAAGATTTTTCCCTCAACTACGAGGAGAGGTAAGGAACTGCCATCTAGCTCTGCACTAGATTCTCCTTCTGTTATGAGTAAGTTTGCGACACCTAAACCTGCTACTTCTATGAATTCTGATATGTCGCATGCTATTGATGATGCCACTTCTGCTATGCATGATACTTATGATGAAACTACTTTTGTGCGTGATACTACTGTGCCATTAGGTGAATTTCTTGATGAACAACTTGCTAGGGTTAGAGAGAATGAAATTATTGAAGATGCTATTATTGATGATAGTGATGATGAAAGTTCTCCCCCTGATTATGAATTACCTGTTGTTCCTGAGGGTTATGTTATGAATGAGGAAGCTGCTAGAGCTATTTTTGCTTGCAAAGATAGATATGATCTTAAAAAGTTATTTGCTAAATGGAAGCAACAATCTCTTAATGCTAGAATGAAACCTGACCCTGCTTTTGCTACTTCACCTATTTGTTGTTGGGTTTCGTAGTAATTTCAAAAATTTTCCTACGCACACGCAAGATCATGGTGATGTATAGCAACGAGGGGAGATTGTTGTCTACGTACCCAACGCAGACCGACTGCGGAAGCGATGACACGACGTAGAGGAAGTAGTCGTACGTCTTCACGATCCAACCGATCAAGCACCGAAACTACGGCACCTCCGAGTTCGAGCACACGTTCAGCTCGATGACGATCCCCGGACTCCGATCCAGCAAAGTGTCGGGGAAGAGTTCCGTCAGCACGACGGCGTGGTGACGATCTTGATGAACTACAGCAGCAGAGCTTCGCCTAAACTCCGCTACAGTATTATCGAGGTATATGGTGGAAGGGGGCACCGCACACGGCTAAGGAATAGATCACGTGGATCAACTTGTTGTTCCTTTGGTGCTAGCCCTGCCCCTCTATTTATATGTTGAGCCCCGGGGTCGAAACTTGGAGCAAAAGCCTCCTCAAAGTCGGTTTTTCCCGAAAGGCAAGAGTCCCACTCGGACTCCAGGACCAAACGCCACAATCCTTGGCGTCTGGCCCAGACGCCATGGGCCTCGGCGTCTGGCCCAGGGCCAGACGCCAGGGTCTCCGGCGTTTGGCCCCCTGGACTCCGCAAAACTCCTTTTGCACCGATCTAAAGCCTCATGGGCTTGACCCCTTGGCCTAACCATATCATCCAATATATGAATCTTTACGTATCGACCATTTCGAGACTCCTCGTCATGTCCCCAATCTCATCCGTGACTCCGAACTCCTTCGGTACATCAAAACATGTAAACTCATAATATAACTGTCATCGTAACCTTAAGCGTGCGGACCCTACGGGTTCGAGAACAATGTAGACATGACCGAGACACGTCTCCGGTCAATAACCAATA
>NW_025227491.1:1333-4834 GCF_018294505.1 Triticum aestivum | reverse complement strand
TAGACTTGATGCTACGTTTGAGGGAGAGGAAAGGGGACACGTGGAGGGCACCTAGCTAGGTGGTAACTACCATTGGTGGTAGATAAAATTTGTCCTGGGAAAATCCATCGTACCATCCGGTGGTAGTTACCCCACATGTCTCATATACTAGTATGTGGTACTATATATACTATTTTATTATTTTAAATATGTTCATATACTATATCTAAGATATTTCAAAATAAGTTACATGAAAAAATTGCATACGAACCCATAGTTTTTGTTATATTTGTGAAATACGTACATATTTGTACGTAAAAAAGAGCATACTTAAAAAATGATACATACTACCTAAAAATAGGGGACAGAAAAGAGCCCGTGCGTCGCAACGGGACAGAAAAAACACACGCTCTTAACCCAATAATCATGACTCGACACCCTGATAGGTAGACGTTCTTTATTTTAACATGGCATCACATTTGTGTTCCCAATGGTGGTCTCAATGCTCACACAACGAAAATGCATTTGAATTAGGGCTGGGCATTCGGTTTATATGGTTAATACGGTTCGGTTTATTCGGTGTTTTATAATTTCGGTTTTGTAGAAATGGAAACCGAATTAATCACACAATATTTAGAAACCGAACCATATTAACCATAATATATCGGTTCGGTTTATTTGGTTAACCGAAAAACCAAAATTTACATGCACTCATCAGTATATATCACAAGAGCTAGCAACCTTAACATCAGTCCGTGCTTTATTCGGTCAAGCAAACTAGTGAACATAACTAAGTGTAAAATCACATGGGGCGTTACATGTATTATGTACCGAAGAATATGTGTGATGCGTGTAAACTAAGCAACTCATGCACTAATTGATACACTAATTGCTAGTTACTTCCATAACCAAGCGCCGGGCATGCATACATACTCCTACGAGTACTAGTTAGATTGTGAGATTTGAAACTCATCTAGCGGCTGGCCTGACGTCTGCCACAACCAACAAGTATTTGCCAGAGGACGCGCCCCCGCTGCACTTTCGAAAACAAGGTATTGCATGGGGTATCGTACATATCGGTTTTTTCGGTGTATTCGGTTTTTGGACACTGGAAACCGAACAAAAACCAAACACCGAACAACCTTAAAATTTCCCACCGAACAAAAAATCGAATCACCGAATTAATAGATAAATCGGTTAATATGGTTCGGTTCGGTTCAGTTTTTCGGTTTTCGGTTCAAAAGTGCCCACCCCTAATTTGAATAGGGTCGGTCCTAAGGCGTCTCTCTCTCTCTCTCTCTCTCTCACACACACACAAGCGCACGCGTGCGTGCGCGCTCGCACGCACACAATCCCTCAGAATAATATGAGAAAATATGTTGTTTTTTCCTGCGAGTTTATCCAGAGCTGCGCATGTGTGGTTATCAATGTTTTCTTTCCTTTCAATCTGGTTTTTAATGTGTGTTTATTTGCAATTTGGATCACCGTCAGTGCGAAAGAAAAACGGACTGTGCACTATAGATTAAGTTTGCATTCAAATTAATAGTTTAGAAATATTTAACAGTTTAAAGTAGCATCATATTTAGATTCTACAATTTTTTCTAATCAAATTTCATATATAACATGTTAACAACGGAGTTACGTACGGTTTAGAAGATATAGATAATTTTGTTTTAGAATAAAATGCAGATTGATTAACCGAAAGCTCAGTTTTTTTTTGTTAAAACACTATATGGACGGCGGGTTGATTACCTGAAACGTCAGGGGGTTTTCTAAGAAAATAAAAAAACAGTTCGGTGTGATTTAAAGATGGATTGTGGGTTGATTTCAACAAACTGACAGATTTTTTTGCAAAAAGGGGTGACGGACGACTAGAAACACTCTGTGCTTTATTATTACTAGCACAAATGCCCGTGCGTTGTAACGGGAGTGTAGAAAAAATATAACGGTGAAATATGATTGGTATGAAACGATGGGTGAGAAAAAAAGATGAAAGACGAAGCTTCGGAGGCTCGCTGCTCTAAACTTGTAAGGATTATGCTAACAAAATGATACAATAAAATGACACTAAACTTTTCCTTTGGAATGTTATTCTGATGACCTCATCAAGGGTGATGCCAGAGTTGGCAACATCTGATTCACGTCCACATATGTCATAAATATTGGTGTATGGCCAACAAAACAATTGGATGAAGGATAATGTCTGGATTGTTGACGGTATCTAGATTAGTATATTGGTGTTAGTTATTGAAAATTTTCTCACCGAGTACAATATGCATATCACATTCGATGTTAAGAGAAAACACGTGAAAAGGCACTACGCATTAACCTTACACAGGATTGATTGAAAAACAAATTAACCCGGGTTATTCGACTGCTCCAATTAGCAGTTCGTAAAGAAAAGTCAATCAGGAATTTAAGGCCCACATGTGGGTAAGGAGAAAAAATCCCCTTTGATCTCGGCCACCACCGCAACAAACTTATCACCGACACCAACGCAAAAGGGTATTTATAACTTTTATAAAACTCATCTAGTCGAGCTGGACCTAAGGGCCGCCCTACACGAGCTACACTCTGCACCTACTTCATGCATCGTCCCTCATAATTCAACTTGCTTTTAATTGTATTTTTCCCTGAATGCATTAACATTTTCTTTTAAAAACACACGAACACTTACTTAAATCACATAACATTTCTAAAATTACAAACTTTTTAACATGCAAACACTTCTTGAATTACATGAACGTTTTTAAAAAAGGGTGATTTTTTTAAGAAAATGTGAAAAATATTTCAATACATAAACTCTTTTTTAAAAACTAATACAAACATTTTAAAACGCAAAGGCACTTTTTGAGAAATCTTGTTTTTTTTTCAAAAAGCACAAACACATTTTAAATTACAGAACCATTTTTTAAAGTATGCAGACACTTTGTAAAATTATATAAGCAGATTTCACGAAAAAATACGAACCACTAATTCTGTAGGATGCACGTATAGAACTTGAAATCCACGTACGTATATGGATTCTGTATCCAAGAAATAAAATCTACTATACCTCTTTAGCACAAAATAAAAAAAAATGTACCTAGTACCTTGTGTGTATCTGCGTATAATGAACTCAGAGATATTCATCTGTCCGCTCAACATGCGTGCACGCCAGCGCTAACACGTGGGTTGATAGCGAGAAGAAACCAGATGCCTCGCTGGCGCTCCAGCGTTGTGGTTCCACACGCTATCGACAACCCAATAATATAAAGAAACATCCATCCCCCAACCCCGACGAGCTCCTCCTCGGGACGCGCCGCCTCTGTCGGCTGCGCGCACCACGGCGTTCATTCTGCATCCATGCCCGACGCCGGCACCAACCTCGCCGGAGAACCACGGCCCCACCTCGCGCGCTCTTTCATTTCGCTTTTATTCTTTCCGTTTCACCCCCCCCCCTCTCTCTGTACTCCCCCCACAGGAACGGGCCATGGCCGCCTCAAGTAGGCCCCAACCGCCGCGCCAGTCTCTACGAAGAGC
>NW_025227491.1:0-1257 GCF_018294505.1 Triticum aestivum | reverse complement strand
GTGGAGTTCGCCCGCCATCCCGTGCCTGCACGCCCAAGCCGCTGCACACCCCTCCCGCGAGCCACCGCTTTGCCCCGCCGTGCATCCTGGGTTGGGTAACATGGTCCTATATTGCTCACCAGTGGCATGTATTTTTTCTCATTATCATCCATCCATCCATCTTCCTCCTTTTTATTTCACCTTAAGATCATCTTCTTTCTCAGTTTTAATTTCTTTGCCCATTGTTGCCTATTGATCCCAGCCGGGGCTCGGAGTTGGATGGTCAAGAAAGGAGGACATGGAGCGAGGCGTTCTTGGTGGCCGCGCACACGGGGCAGGTGTTCACGGCGGGTTCGCACGCGCCGCACAGGGACAGGTGCCGGCAATGGAGCAGCATAACGCAGGCGTCCCACGGCGGCCGGCAGCGATGACCTCGTGGCTCTTAGCGACGCCAAGCCACGCCTGGCCCTCTACCGTCATCTGGACACATGCCATGGCGGCCGCGCCATCAAGCTCCAGCACCAAGCCAAGCCACGCCTAGCCCTCTGCCGTCATCTGGACACATGCCATGGCGGCCGCGCCATCAAGCTCCAGCACCAAGCCAAGCCACGCCTGGCCCTCTGCTGTCATCTAGACGCATGCCATGGCGTCCGCGCCCTCAAGCTCCAGCACCAGCCCCTCCTTCCTACGTTGTGCCGCCGCCCGCGTTCCTCTGATCCGACCGCGCCCGACGCCCGTGCCAGCGACCCCTTCAGCCCTCGCCACGCCGGCGACCACCAAGAACCCCGCCACCTCCTCGCTTCCGCTTGCAACGGAGGCCCGCGGGTGTGGGAGCCGGCAACGGCCGCGGCCTCGAGTGTCTCCAGCGGGGTAGGCGGTGGCACAGGGGCTGGGGCCGGCGGCTCGCGGCAGGGGGTGGCAGCGCGCTGGTGGAGATGCGTTTGGGAGTGTTTTTTTCTCGCTCGTAACTGTTCGGGTTGACCTTGGACTGCGGGTTGATTCGTATAAACTTTAAGAGCTTTTATGCAAAAGTACTAATGACGGACGACTAGAAATCTAATTTTCTTTATTATTAGGTACTAGTAAGTATGCACGTGCAATGTACGTCTTGAGTAAAATATGTTCTATTATAAAAATAATAATTTTATCATAATGCAAATCTACTTTCTGAGAAGCTGAAATCTCATGCAAAGAGCATATAATTCCTAATTCCTAAGTCATTTAAATGATTGGAAATATTTTGCTTTATGAATCAACATGCCCACGTCCATTGTGCAA
>NW_025227490.1:0-5698 GCF_018294505.1 Triticum aestivum | reverse complement strand
ATGAGTCAACTTTAGTTAAAAGGCGTCCCAATGATTCAGAGTTTTTAGATCTAGATGCAAAAATTGATTAAAGTGGGATTGAAGAGGTCAAAATTTTAAGTAGCAATGAACCCACTATTTTGGATTTCAAGGAATCTAATTATGATAGTTGTTCTTTAATAGATTGTATTTCCTTGTTGCAATCCTTGTTAAATTCCCCTCATGCTTATAATCAAAACAAAGCTTTTACTAAACATATCATTGATGCTATGATGCAATCTTTTGAAGAAAAGCTTGAACTAGAAGTTTCTATCCATAGAAAACTTTATGCTGAGTGGGAACCTACTATTAATATTAAGATTAAAGATTATGAATGATGTGCTTTGTGTGATTTGGGTGCTAGAGTTTCCATGATTCCAAAAACTTTGTGTGATGTGCTAGGTTTCCGTGAATTTGATGATTGCTCTTTAAATTTGCATCTTGCGGATTCCACCATTAAGAAACCTATGGGAATGATTAATGATGTTCTTGTTTTTGCAAATAGGAATTATGTGCATGTAGATCTCATTATTCTTGATATAGATTGCAATCCTACATGTCATATTATTCTTGGTAGACCTTTTCTTAGAACGATTGGTGCAATTGTTGATATGAAAGAAGGAAATGTTAGATTCCAATTTTTGTTAAGGAAAGGAATGGAACACTTTCCTAGGAAGAAAATTAAATTGCCTTATGAATCTATTATGAGAGTCACTTATGGATTGCATACCAAAGATGGCAATACCTAGATCTATTCGCGTTTTTATGCCTAGCTAGGGGCGTTAAACGATAGCGCTTGTTGGGAGGCAACCCAATTTTATTTTTGTTCTTTACTTTTTGCTCCTATTTAGTAATAATTAATCTATCTAGCCTCTGGATAGATGTGCTTTTATGTTTTAATTAGTGTTTGTGCCAAGTAGAACCTTTGAGAAGACTTGGGTGAAAGTTAATGTGATCTTGCTGTAAAAAACAGAAACTTTTGAGCTCACGAGATTCGTTGTCATTTTTAACAGAAGAGTCATTTTAAGTTTATTCTTTTGCATAAGATTAATAGATAAATTAATGACGTCCACCAATTTATTTGGAATTTTTGGAGTTACATAAATATTCGAGAGTTACAGATTACTACAGACTATTCTGTTTTTGACAGATTCTGTTTTCCGCGTGTTGTTTGCTTATTTTGATGAATCTATGAGTAGTATCGGGGGTTAGGAACCATAGAGAAGTTGTAATACAGTAGATTTTACACCAATTTAAATAAATAATTATTTTACAACAGTATCTTAAAGTGGTGATTTATTTTCTTATACTAACGGAGCTCAGGAGATTTTCTATTGAGTTTTGTGTTGTGAAGTTTTCAAGTTTTGAGTAAGGATTTGATGGACTTTGGAATAAGGAGTGTCAAGAACCTAATCTTGGGGATGCCCAAGGCACCCCAAGGTAACATTCAAGGACAACCAAAAGCCTAAGCTTGGGGATGCCCCGGAAGGCATCCCCTCTTTCGTCTTCATCTATCAGTAACTTTACTTGAGGCTATATTTTTATTCACCACATGATATGAGTTTTTCTTGGAGCGTCTTGTATGATTTGAGTCTTTGCTTTTTAGTTTACCACAATAATACTTTCTGTACACACCTTTTGGGAGATACACGCATGAATCGTGATTCATTAGAATACTCTATGTGCTTCACTTATATCTTTTGAGCTAGACAATATTGCTCTAGTGATTCACTTATATCTTTTTAGAGCACGGAGGTGGTTTTATTTTATAGAAATTTTTGAACTCTCATGCTTATCTTATATTATTTTGAGAGTCTTTTAGAACAGCATGGTAATTTGCTTTGGTTGTAAAATTAGTCCTATGATGGGCATCCAAGATGGGTATAATAAAAACTTTCATATGAAGTGCATTTGATACTATGAGAAGTTTGATTCTTTATGATTGTGAGATATGAATGTGGTGATATTAGAGTCATGCTAGTAGAGTAGTTGTGAATTTGAGAGATACTTGTGTTAAACTTTGTGATTCCCGTAGCATGCATGTATGGTGAACCGTTATGTGATGAAGTTAGAGCATGATTTATTTATTGATTGTCTTCATAATGAGTGGCGGTCGGGGACGAGCGATGGTCTTTTCCTACCAATCTATCCCCCTAGGAGCATGTGCATAGTACTTTGTTTTGATAACTAATAAATTTTTGCAATAAGTATGTGAGTTCTTTATGACTAATGTTGAGTCCGTGGATTATACACGCTCTCACCCTTCCACCATTGCTAGCCTCTCTTGTGTCGCGCAATTTTCGCCGATACCATACACCCACCATATACCTTCCTCAAAACAGCCACCATACCTACCTATTATCGCATTTCCGTAGCCATTCCGAGATATATTGCCATGCAACTTTCCGCCGTTTCGTTTATTATGACACGCTCCATCATTGTCATATTGCTTTGCATGATCATGTAGTTGACATTGTATTTGTGGCAAAGCCACCGTTCATAACTTTTTCATACATGTCACTCTTGATTCATTGCACATCCCGGTACTCCACCGGAGGCATTCACATAGAGTCATATTTTGTTCTAAGCATTGAGTTGTAATTATTGAGTTGTAAGTAAATAAAAGTGTGATGATCTTAATTATTAGAGCATTGTCCCATGTGAGGAAAGGATGATGGAGACTATGATTCCCCCACAAGTCGGGATGAGACTCCGGACGAAAAAAAAGAGGCCATAGGAAAAAACAGAGAAGGCCCAAATAAAAAAATGAGAGAAAAAGAGAGAAGGGGCAATGTTACTATCCTTTTTCCACACTTGTGCTAAGTAGCACCATGATCTTCATGATAGAGAGTCTCCTATGTTGTCACTTTCATATACTAGTGGGAATTTTCATTATAGAACTTGGCTTGTATATGCCAATGATGGGCTTCCTCAAAATGCCCTAGGTCTTCGTGAGCAAGCAAGTTGGATGCACACCCACTTAGTTTCTTGTTGAGCTTTCATACACATGGCTCTAGTGCATCCATTGCATGGCAATCCCTACTCACTCACATTGATATCTATTGATGGGCATCTCCATAGCCCGTTGATATGCCTAGTTGATGTGAGACAATCTTCTCCTTTGTGTCTTCTCCACAACCACTATTCTATTCCACCTATAGTGCTATATCCATGGCTCACGCTCATGTATTGCGTGAAGATTGAAAAAGTTTGAGAACATCAAAAGTATGAAACAATTGTTTGGCTTGTCATCGGGGTTGTGGCAGGAGGGCGCGATAGTTATTAGCTAGATGGCTTATTCTCTCTCTTTGATTCTCAATACCATGTTCTCCTCGATGTTCTTGGAGATCTATTCGATGTAATACCTTTTTGCGGTGTGTTTGTCGAGATCCGATGAATTGTGGATTTATGATCAAGATTATCTATGAATATTATTTGGTTCTTCTCTGAATTCTTATATGCATGATTTGATATCTTTGCAAGTCTCTTCGAATTATCGGTTTAGTTTGGCCTACTACATTGATCTTTCTTGCAATGGGAGAAGTGCTTAGCTTTGGGTTCAATCTTGCGGCGTCCTTTCCCAGTGACAGCAGGGGCAGCTAGGCACGTATTGTATTGTTGCCATCGAGGATAAGAAGATGGGGTTTATATCACATTGCTTGAGTTTCTCCCTCTACATCATGTCATCTTTCCTAATGCGTTACTCTGTTATTATGAACTTAATACTCTAGATGCATGCTGGATAGCCGTCGATGTGTGGAGTAATAGTAGTAGATGCAGGCAGGAGTCGGTCTACTTGACACGAACGTGATGCCTATGTTCATGATCATTGCCTTAGATGTCATCATAACTATGCGCTTTTCTATCAATTGCTCGGTAGTAAATTGTTCACCCACTGTAATATATGCTATCTTGAGAGAAGCCACTAGTGAAACCTGTGGCCCCCGGGTCTCTTTTACATATTATTGAATCTCGTTACATCTTGCTAGTTTCTGATCTACTATTTTTCAATCTTTACCTTCCAATCTATAAACCAAAAATACCAAAAATATTTACTTTACCGTTTATCTATCTCTATCAGATCTCACTTTTGCAAGTGACCGTGAAGGGATTGACAACCCCTTTATCGCGTTGGGTGCAAGTTGTTGATTGTTTGTGGAGGTATTCGGTGTCTTGTGTGTTGTCTCCTACTGGATTGATACCTTGGTTCTCAAAACTGAGGGAAATACTTATGCTACTTTGCCGCATCACCCTTTCCTCTTCAAGGGAAAACCAACGCAAGCTCAAGAGGTAGCACCAGCCCCTCAAAAACGGTCGCAAGTATCTAATCGTAAATTGCCACATCTTTTGACACTCGACTCACCCCTTTGCTGCGAGGCCCATTCCCTTGCTATCAAGTCAAGGAAATCCTCTCTCTCGAACCATGCAGTTTCGAAAAGAGAAAATGATTTTGTTTCAAATGTGCACCGCATCACCGGAATCAAAAAGAAGGGATGTGTGATCAGAAATTCCTCTTTGTAACGCTCGCACCATTATCAGTGGAATTTTTTGTGAGGTCTATCTCTCTTCGATCTAGGCTTTCAATGATAAGATTAAACATGAACGACCATCGACCGTCAAAGTTGTCATTATTCTTTTCTTATCGCCTCCTAATGATGTTAAAATCCCCACCGACTAAAATGGGTAAGCTCCCCCCCCTGACAAATATTGACCAGGTCTGCAAGGAAATCAGGTTTGAACTCTGGTTGTGCTGCCCCGTACACAACAACCAGTGACCCACCTGAAACCATCAACTTTTGATCACACATGAATTTGACGGCGAACTCACCCAAAAACACGTTTACCACCTCAAGAGACTCACAGTTAAATCTGAGTAAGATCCCACCAAACCTTCTCCTAGGTGGCAAACAATGTCAATCAAAGACCAGGCCACCAGAAATAGTTCCAAGAAACTGTGAGGTGAAATTATCACGTCCTATCTCAAGCAACGCAATAAAATCAAGCCTGTAATCCTTGGAAGTCTTTGAAAAAAACCTACACTTAGCCAGGTCTGCAAGACCTTCGCTATTCCAGAAAAATCCCTTTCATGGACCATCATGGAATTTCCGCTTGAATTTAATCCTATCGCTCTAGCACACAGCAGAAAGGACATATACCTTCCTCTTGTTGGAAATATGCCCTAGAGGCAATAATAAAAGGATTATTATTATATTTCCTTGTTCATGATAATTGTCTTTTATTCATGCTATAATTGTATTATCCAGGAAATCGTAATACACGTGTGAATACATAGACCACAACATGTCCCTAGTAAGGCTCTAGTTGACTAGCTCGTTGATCAACAGATAGTCATGGTTTCCTGACTATGGACATTGGATGTCATTGATAACGGGATCACATCATTAGGAGAATGATGTGATGGACAAGACCCAATCCTAAGCATAGCACAAGATCGTGGAGTTCGTTTGCTAGAGCTTTTCCAATGTCAAGTATCTTTTCCTTAGACCATGAGATCGTGTAACTCCCGGACACCGTAGGAGTGCTTTGGGTGTACCAAACGTCACAACATAACTAGGTGACTATAAAGGTATACTACGGGTATCTCCGAAAGTGTCTGTTGGGTTAACACGGATCGAGACTGGGATTTGTCACTCCGTATGACGGAGAGGTATCTCTGGGC
>NW_025227489.1:0-6177 GCF_018294505.1 Triticum aestivum | reverse complement strand
GCATTGGGTATGACTCCTAGGTCGGTGATGAACTCCTTCATCCATATCACTTCATGCGCTGCCTCCGAGGCTGCCATGTACTCCGCTTCACATGTAGATCCCGCCACGACGCTCTGCTTGCAACTGCACCAGCTCACTGCTCCACGATTCAACATATACACGTATGCGGCTTGTGACTTAGAGTCATCCAGATCTGTGTTGAAGCTAGCATCGACGTAACCCTTTACGATGAGCTCTTCGTCACCTCCATAAACGAGAAACATGTCCTTTGTCCTTTTCAGGTGCTTCAGGATATTCTTGAACGCTGTCCAGTGTTCCTTGCCGGGATTACTTTGGTACCTTCCTACCAAACTTACGGCAAGGTTTACAGCAGGTCTAGTACACAGCATGGCATACATAATAGATCCTATGGCTGAGGCATAGGGGATGACACTCATCTCTTCTTTATCTTCTGCCGTGGTTGGGGATTGAGCCGAGCTCAATCTCACACCTTGCAATACAGGCAAGAACCCTTTCTTGGACTGATCCATATTGAACTTCTTCAATATCTTATCAAGGTATGTGCTTTATGAAAGACCTATGAGGCATCTTGATCTATCCCTATAGATCTTGATGCCTAATATGTAAGCAGCTTCTCCAAGGTCCTTCATTGAAAAACACTTATTCAAGTAGGCCTTAATGCTGTCCGAAAGCTCTATATCATTTCCCATCAAAAGTATGTCATCTACATATAATATGAGAAATGCTACAGAGCTCCCACCCACTTTCTTGTAAACGCAGGCTTCTCCATAAGTCTGCATAAACCCAAACGCTTTGATCATCTCATCAAAGCGAATGTTCCAACTCCGAGATGCTTGCACCAGCCCATAAATGGATCGCTGGAGCTTGCACACCTTGTTAGCATTCTTTGGATCGACAAAACCTTCCGGCTGCATCTTATACAGTTCTTCCTTAAGATAGCCGTTAAGGAATGCCGTTTTGACGTCCATTTGCCATATCTCATAATCATGGTATGCGACAATTGCTAACATGATTCAGACGGACTTCAGCTTCGCTACGGGAGAGAAAGTCTCATCGTAGTCAACCCCTTGAACTTGCCGATAACCCTTAGCGACAAGTCGAGCTTTATAGATGGTAACATTACCATCCGCGTTCGTCTTCTTCTTAAAGATCCATTTATTTTCTATCGCTCGCCGATCATCGGGCAAGTCTGTCAAAGTCCATACTTTGTTTTCATACATGGATTCTATCTCGGATTGCATGGCTTCAAGCCATTTGTTGGAGTCTGGGCCCGCCATCGCTTCTTCATAGTTCGAAGGTTCACCGTTGTCTAACAACATGATTTCTAGGACAGGGTTGCCATACCACTCTGGTGTGGAATGTGTCCTTGTGGACCTACAAAGTTCAGTAGCAATTTGATCCGAAGTACCTTGATCATCACCATTAATTTCCTCTCCAGTCGGTGTAGGCACCACATGAACATTTTCCTGAGATGCACTATTTTTCCAGTTCAAGAGGTAATACTTCATGAAGTTCTACTTTCCTCCCACTTACTCCTTTCGAGAGAAATTCTTTTTCCAGAAAGGATCCGTTCTTGGCAACAAAGATCTTGCCTTCGGATCTAAGGTAGAAGGTATACTGTCGTGGAATTAACACGTCAGATGTCCTTAGTGTAAGGACTTAGTCGCGAGGCTAACGCATCTATGTGGTAGCTTGAGAGGGGTTGAGCGGAACTGAGAGACGCAACACAAGACAAGGGTTTAGACAACTTCGGGCCCCGGGAAACATCATCCAGTAACAACCCTACATGCTGTTTAGGCTAGATCTCATTATCATCATGAGGGAGTCGCCGTGAACCGGCTCTCCTCTAGTTGTTTCTAGCCCTAGAGATTGTTTCTTGCTTGTCCTCTTTGGGGAGCCCTGCCCCTCCTTATATATGTTGAAGGGGCGGTTTACATGAACCGTTCCTAGTTGGATTAGGACTACTCTATTACAAGTGGAGTCCTAGTCTTGCTTCCTTTGTAGGAGAATATTCCTTATGTCTTCCTCTTAAACCAGCCCACCATAACATGAGCCGGCCTTTATAAACCGCCCGTTGGGCCACCGGGTCTTTGTCGCTCCTCTGACCCGCCTGCCGGATCACCAATGAATCATAAATCGCCAGGTCCAAGCGGGTTGCCAGTGAATCGCCAAGCTCCAGCCGGGTTATACTTCTGGCCGGGTTACGCCGTGGGGTATATCCCCGACATATACCCAATGGTTTCCTTAGGGTATCCTATGAAGACACATTTTTCCGACTTGGGTTTGAGCTTTTCAGGTTGAAGTTTCTTGACATAAGCATCGCATCCCCAAACTTTTAGAAACGACAGCTTAGGTTTCTTCCCAAACCATAATTCATACGATGTCGTCTCAACGGATTTAGACAGAGCCCTATTTAAAGTGAATGTAGCTGTCTGTAGAGCATATCCCCAAAATGATAGCGGTAAGTTAGTAAGAGACATCATAGATCGCACCATATCCAATAGAGTGCGATTACGACGTTCGGACACACTGTTACGCTGAGGTGTTCCAGGCGGCGTGAGTTGTGAAATGATTCCACATTTTCTTAAGTGCGTACCAAATTCGTGACTTAAATATTCTCCTCCACGATCTGATCGCAAGAACTTTATCTTTCGGTCACGTTGATTCTCTACCTCATTCTGAAATTCCTTGAACTTTTCAAAGGTCTCAGACTTGTTATTCATCTAGTAGACATACCCATATCTACTTAAGTCATCAGTGAGAGTGAGAACATAACGATATCCTACGCGAGCCTCAACGCTCATTGGACCGCACACATCACTATGTATGATTTCCAATAAGTTGGTTGCTCGCTCCATTGTTCCGGAGAACGGAGTCTTGGTCATTTTGCCCATGAGGCATGGTTCGCATGTGTCAAATGATTCATAATCGAGAGACTCTAAAAGTCCATCTGCATGGAGCTTCTTCATACGCTTGACACCAATGTGACCAAGGCGGCAGTGCCACAAGTATGTGGGACTATCGTTATCAACCTTACATCTTTTGGTATTCACATTTTGAATATGTGTAACATTACGTTCAAGATTCACTAAGAATAAACCATTGACCAGCGGGGCATGACCATAAAACATATCTCTCATATAAATAGAACAACCATTATTCTCGGATTTAAATGAGTAGCCATCTCGCATTAAACGTGATCCAGATACAATGTTCATGCTCAAAGCTGGCACTAAATAACAATTATTGAGGTTTAAAACTAATCCCGTGGGTAAATGTAGAGGTAGCGTGCCGACGGCGATCGCATCGACCTTGGAACCATTCCCGACGCGCATCGTCACCTCGTCCTTTGCCAGTCTCTGCTTATTCCGCAGCTCCTGCTTTGAGTTACAAATATGAGCAACGACACCAGTATCGAATACCCAGGAGCTACTACGAGCACTGGTAAGGTACACATCAATTACATGTATATCACATATACCTTTACTGTTGCCGGCCTTCTTGTTCGCTAAGTATTTGGGGCAGTTCTGCTTCCAGTGACCCTTCCCTTTGCAATAAAAGCACTCAGTCTCAGGCTTGGGTCCATTCGACTTCTTCCTGGCAACTGGCTTACCGGGCGCGGCAACATCCTTGCCGTCCTTCTTGAAGTTCTTCTTACCATTGCCTTTCTTGAACTTGGTGGTTTTATTGACCATCAACACTTGATGTTCCTTTTTGATTTCTACCTCTGCTGACTTCAGCATTGAAAATACTTCAGGAATAGTTTTCACCATCCCCTGCATATTGTAGTTCATCACAAAGCTCTTGTAGCTCGGTGGGAGCGACTGAAGGATTCTTTCAATGACTGCTTCGTCCGGGAGGTTAATGTCCAGCTGGGACAGGCGGTTGTGCAACCCACACATTATGAGTATGTGCTCACTGACAGAACTATTTTCCTCCATCTTACAACTATAGAACTTGTCGGAGACTTCATATCTCTCGACCCGGGCATGAGCTTGGAAAACCATTTTCAGCTCCTCAAACATCTCATATGCTCCGTGTTGCTCAAAACACTTTTGGAAGCCCGGTTCTAAGCTGTAAAGCATGCCGCACTGAACGAGGGAGTAATCATAAGCACGTGACTGCCAAGCGTTCATAACGTCTTGGTTCTCTGGGATGGGTGCTTCACCTAGAGGTCCTTCTAGGACATATGCTTTCTTGGCAGCTATGAGGATGTTCCTCAGGTTCCGGACCTAGTCCGTACAGTTGCTGCCATCATCTTTCAGCTTGGTTTTCTCTAGGAACGCGTTGAAGTTCATGTTGACATGAGCATTAGCCATTTGATCTACAAGACATTTTTGCAAAGATTTTAAACTAAGTTCATGATTATTAAGTTCATCTAATCAAATTATTTAATGAACTCCCACTCAAATTAGACATCCCTCTAGTCATCTAAGTGTTACATGATCCGAGTCGACTAGGCTGTGTCCGATCATCACGTGAGACGGACTAGTCATCATCCGCGAACATCTCCATGTTGATGGTATCTTTCATACGACTCATGTTCGACCTTTCGGTCTCTTGTGCTCCGAGGCCATGTCTGTACATGCTAGGCTCGTCAAGTTAACCCAAGTGTTTTGCATGTGTAAATCTGTCTTACACCCGTTGTATATGAATGTTAGAATCTATCACACCCGATCATCACGTGGTGCTTCGAAACAACAAACTGTCACAATGGTGCACAGTTAGGGGGAACACTTTCTTGAAATTATTATGAGGGATCATCTTATTTACTACCGTCGTTCTAAGTAAACAAGATGCAAAAACATGATAAACATCACATGCAATCAAATAGTAGTGACATGATATGGCCAATATCATATAGCTCCTTTGATCTCCTCTTCCGGGCTCCATGATCATCTTCGTCACCGGCATGACACCATGATCTCCATTATCATGATCTCCATCATTGTGTCTCCATGAAGTTGCTCGCCAACTATTACTTCTACTACTATAGCTAACAGTTTAGCAATAAAGTAAAGTAATTACATGGCGTTACATCATTGACACGCATGTCATACAATAATTAAGACAACTCCTATGGCTCCTGCCGGTTGTCATACTCATTGACATGCAAGTCGTGATTCCTATTACAAGAACATGATCTCATACATCACAATATATCATTCATCATTCATCACAACTTTTGGCCATATCACATCACAAAGCAATTGCTGCAAACACAAGTTAGACGTCCTCTAATTGTTGTTGCATCTTTTACGTGGCTGCAATAGGGTTCTAGCAAGAACGTTTTCTTACCTACGAAAAAGCCACAACGTGATTTGTCAACTTCTATTTACCCATCATAAGGACTCTTTTCATTGAATCCGCTCCAACTAAAGTGGGAGAGACAGACACCCGCTAGCCACCTTATGCAACTAGTGCATGTCAGTCGGTGGAACCTGTCTCACGTAAGCATATGTGTAAGGTCGGTCCGGGCCGCTTCATCCCACAATACCGCTGAAGCAAAATAATACTAGTAGTGGCAAGAAAGTTGACAACATCTAAGCCCACAACAGATTTGTGTTCTACTCGTGCAAAGAGAACTACGCATAGACCTAGCTCATGATGCCACTGTTGGGGAACGTTGCAGAAAATAAAAAATTTCCTACGGTTTCACCAAGATCAATCTATGAGTTCATCTAGCAACAAGAGAGAGGAGTGCATCTACATACCCTTGTAGATCGAGCGGAAGCATTCAAGAGAACGGGGTTGAGGGAGTCGTACTCGTCGTGATCCAAATCACCGGAGATCCTAGCGCCGAACGGACGACACCTCCGCGTTCAACACATGTACAGTCAGGGAGACATATCCTCCTTCTTGATCCAGCAAGGGGGAAGGAGAGGTTGATGAAGATCCAGCAGCACGACGGCGTGGTGGTGGATGCAGCAGGGATCCCGACAGGGCTTCACCAAGCGTCTGCGGGAGGGAGAGGTGTAGAAAGGGGAAGGGAGGCGCCAAGTGCAAGGGTGCGTCCCCAGGGGGTGCGTCGGCCCTAGGAGATGGGATCTCCTCGGGGGGTTGGCCAAGGGGGGTGCCTTGCCCCCCAAGGCAAGTGGAGGCGCCCCCTCCCCTAGGGTTCCCAACCCTAGGCGCAGGGGGGCCCAAGGGGGGGGG
>NW_025227488.1:16357-24999 GCF_018294505.1 Triticum aestivum | reverse complement strand
TTCCTCTTCTTCTTTCTTCCTCCTCTTCTTCATCCTCTTCTTCTTCCTCCTCCTCCTTTTCTTCCTCTTCTTCCTCTTCTTCTTCCTCCTCTTCTTCTTCTTCTTCTTCTCCTCCTCCTCTTCTTCTTCTTCCTCCTGTTCTTCCTCTTCTTCTGCTTCTTCTTCCTCCTTTTATATATAGAGTTCAATGAAGACCAAATGCTTGTGATAGTTCGAAAAATAACATATTTAAATTGTGCATCTGAACATAGAAAAAATACATTGATCAGTACCGCCTTTCGGCCAAAACGCGCGCTACTGCTACAGAGAAGTACATATAAAAAATACATTGATCATCAATGATCTTTTTGTATAGAATCTAAATCGTCAATAGGAATCTACCACCGATTTAAGAACCGGCGAAGACTCCTATTGCAGCCACAGATCCTACACATAGAGTTTAATGAAGACCAAATGCTTGGGATGGTTTGAGAAGTAACATACTTAAGGTGGTCAAATTCTTGTTAGGGGAGCGAGGTGGGACTAAAAATAGCGCCTGCCACAACCTATTTAGTACCGGTTCGTGCCACGAACCGGTACTAAAGGTGTTGGCCGGGCACCAGCATCTTTAGTACCGGTTCGTGGCATGAACCGGTACTAAAGATTCCCAAAGAACCGGTACTAAAGGTCACCTCCCGCCAAGTCATTTGAACCGGCACTAATGGAAGCATTAGTGTCGGCTCATATGCGAACCGGTACTAATGTTTCACATATTAGGTCCTTTTTCTACTAGTGAGTTGATGCTCGAGAATATTAGCACATTCCAATTCCAATCGATAATCATTTGGTAACGGCCATGCCGCACTACTCTGAGATCTTTGTGTTGATGTCACTTCATCCTGAAATGTTTCTGTAAGTACACATGACTAGGGCAAAAATATAGTTACAACAGTGAAGCGAGCAAGACAGACTATCTTGTATATGGCAAAACAGGACTAACAATAATGTTATACGTCGTGAAGCATAAGCATTGCAGCCATGTCAGATGCATGCTGGGCCGGGTCGTTGCAGTTGAGTGGATGGCTCGACGTGCATGCATGTAGGAATTAGTTAGTGGGGTTAGCAGCGCCGAGTGTGGCGGCTGGCCAATGTGTGCGTGGCTGCGTGCTGTTAGTGGACGGGCATAGTGGCCGGGTTAGTGCGTGCGTGAGTTGCTTGTACTGGTTATTTATAAGGTGATCAGATGAATGAGAAAAGGCAGCCGTGTTGGCACAAGCAAAAATGTAGCCATTGTGATAGCCAAGGAAGAGAGCCTATGGCAAAGCCTGTTTGTGTTCTTCTTTGGTACATGCGTGTGTGTGTCCCTGAGTTCCACCATTGTGCGTTTGTGTGTGTTCTTGAAAGAAACCACAAGAGAGTTGAGAGTGGAGGAAGAAGAGAGGCGCTGCGAGGAGGCGGCGCCAACAATTGAGATTGCTGTTACATTTTTTCTGATTTGCTGCGAGTTCTTGACCCTGCTACCCAACTTCCTCTTCAGCTCATGTGCATTGTTGGTGTTCTGGCTAGTGCCGTTGTTGGTCGTTTCATATTTTTAAATTTTGATGTTAACATGTCCATCGTTGTATGCAGTTCTAGAGCGAGCTGGATGGATTTTGAATTGGTTACTTTCCATCATACATGCCTCGTGGTTCAAGTTTTAAGGTGTATGTGCTTCATGGGTTAGCTGCCTCACCCTCTGGACTTTTTAGCTCGGGTGGCGGGGAAGACGCCCGCGCCAATGGTCGTGCGAAACTCGCTGCCTGCGGCGGCGCATTCGCTTGCAACCGGGGCGTGGGCGAGCGTGCTATCACAGTCCTCATAGGTGCGTGAATTGGGGTGGCTGGCTTATTGGTTATCCATTCGCTTCAAGATTTTCTATCATGTTTTCATATATTTCATTTATGCTATTCTGACAATGATAAAACCTGCTAGATCTGTCAGTTTGACTCTTCTTTGAAATTTTGAGAGTTACCCTTAATTTGATGGCAGATTATCAAGTTTGTTTTAAATGATCATGAAGTGTCAATCTCTATATCTTTTAAACTTGTGTTGTCTGATAAATGTTTGACCCCTGCGTGTGCTCTATGTTCTCTGAATAAATGAAATGTGCAGCCTGCTCTTAGAATTGTGTGGCTATTTTGTTATGTGAGGATGGTGAGATTGTGAAGTGCAGATAGTGATGGATTTTTTTGTTGAGGCTGTGACTTGTGCCTGCTTGATTTTGCATCTAGTAGATACATGTGCACGGGTAAGCACACTTATGCTTGCTTTTCATAGTTCAACTTTCCTTTCCTTCTGTAATTAATTATTGTTTTGGCTTGATTATGTTTTTTTTTGCCTTGCTGATAAGGTTGTATGATTAGTGAAGCTTTTAACAATGTAAAGAGCGGCTCAGAGAGCATGCTGCTTGTCGCTCCTCCCTTCTCTAGTTTTTTTTAATAAAACAGATGTTCATGGAATCATCACCGCCCTCCTTCTGGCTCCCTCCTCGCCCCTCCTCTGTAGCAATGAGGCTGATTTCTCCACTGATTTTTCGGCTCAATTTTGTGCTTCCATGCATGCAGTTTGTGCTTTTTATGTGAAATCTCGTAAGCTGTAGTTAGTTAAAGTTGTTGAAGATATTGTGTGCATGCCGCCAGCTGCAATCAGGAATTACTTAAAGGAAAAATAAGTCTAACTGATCTAAGCTAGACGCAGGTCATTGCAATCAGAAAACCTTCTATGTAAACTTTGAACAGATTACATGTTAAAGGACGTATCTGGTATAGCAAGAATAGGAGGTGCAATAATTAGAACATTTTGACAAGCTCGCCGCACTCTTTTTAGACATTGTATGCGTAGCAGGGAATCATGGCATGACAACCAGTCCGGTCCTGGCCGCACTGGTCGCTGCCTCTGCACCCGCTGGCCACGGCCTAGTCGCCATCGTCCAAGCCCACCATCCTATACCGCATCATGTCACTAGACACGAGGCAGGCTAGACAGAGGCAACCTAATCGTCCTCCTGCAATGGCTTAGATACAAAAGCTCAGGAATCCATTTAACAGTCTGACTTGGGAGACAATCAAGGACATGGAATCGCCACGAAGTATCACACATTTGCGGCGATGTCTTGCCTGGAGGAGCACTATGGAGGTCAGATGCACAAAAGCAGCTCCATCAATGGTACGATGGCAAAAGAAGACGGCCATGCAAGGAATCATTTTGGTGTCAATGTCTAGCATCAATTGTGTCATATATCAGCAATGGTTTAGCTCCTAAATATGCTATGGCACACACGCATCATCTAGATGACTGTAGGTGGAAAAACAATGCATTTAGCATTCAGCAATGCATTTTAGGCGCGACAAAACAATGCATTGATCCTCAGCTTACCATGTTGTTTTGTGCAGAGCTAACCGTGCATTACTTTTGGCAAGCAGATCAAGACCGGCCATACTACCATGCCCAAATTCAACTGGTCAACGCTCCCTTTATCTTTGCATGGCCGAGCCCACTGGACATAATGCATGCATGTTTCCTCAAGATGCTGTCAAAACAAAAAAGCATGTCTGGTACAAGTGAAAGGAAGCTCTGAAATTTGCTTCTCTGAGCGCTCACCAACGGTCAACATTTTACTTGTGGTCACGGACCCCTCGATTCACGCAACAGCGCAGTCTCTAGACCATCCACATGTGATCAGTTGGGCTTTTGCCAAGTCTTATGAGGGCATGTACAATGCATAGCCTCAAGGTGATGCCTCGCATGCCATGTAGGATCGGATATGACCTAAAGTAGGATCGGATAGAGAAGCGGGATCCTTTTCAGGAGGCGGGTGCTTGAAGAGAAAAAGTGTGGTCCGGTGACAAAAGCTAAAAAAGTTGGAGTGAAAAATAGAAATGCATGTGTGATAGAGTCTTTATTTTCTATTTCTTAATGAGGCCCACTAGTGATAGCTTGCATTAGGGAGAAAAAATAAATGTAGGTGCCTCAAATTACCTTTTGTCATGGGGCATATGTATCCATATGCCACCATTGTACATGCCCTGATCGTTTGGTTGGGCATAAAGTAAAAAGGAAATATGTCACTTGGTTTAGCTTCACACTCAGTTATAATATTTTCCTTTTTGATTTTCTAAGTTTAATTTTTCTTTGGCTTGTCTCATTCAATCCTTCACATACTTTGTTTACTTGATAAAAATTATAGTGGGTTTTTACCCTATTGTTTTGGGCCAAAATAAAATAAAATAAACAAATTAGAGGACATTTTTTTAGAGATGGAGGTTAAAACCCCGCCTCTGCATCAATCGAAGCATACAACCATTCTTATTAATTATTCAACAAAGGTCTTACAAGAATATATATCAAACCACTCGAAGCCATCACTCACACCTACAAACTTGATAATGTGAAGTGTTCTCACTCCCCATATCTAAAACTAGTGTTGTGGCCGATCCATTCACATAACGTATTGGAAACAACAACCGGTGCAGCAGACCCGAAGCGTATACCACATGCACAATTTTTAGAAGTCGCCATCATCATCGAAAGGCTGAGCCATCTTCAAAACAGAGATCCACATCATCCTTGTCAGTCCGACCATCCGGCGACGCCACCACGGCGTCCTACGACACCACCGCCCTGCGGCACCAGATGCGGAGACTCTGAAAGATCTGTCGTGCGTAGCACCTGCCGACCAGGCTTGTATTACAATAATTAAACTAGCTTCCATTCTTCTCATTTCTGATAAGTACGCAACACGAAACAGTTCATAATATATGTATGCACTGACGCTTCTAGTTTGACTAACGCAAAGGTAATAGGATTAGGCAGGGATGGCTTGTAGCGAGAGATTCTTGGCAAAGGTAATATGATTCCAATGTTTCTACTTGCTACATATTTGGATCAACAACAAAGGCTTGGGACATTTGCAAGAAAAGTTGTCGACAAAATGAAGCCACCTTGGATGCAAGAAGTTAAAACGGTTTGCGGAAGCATCAACGAGCTACTTCGGCAAGGCCATGGACGGGAGGTCGTCGCTGGGTCCTACCGTTTGGCCGTTGCCGTCGGGTCTTTCGGCATGGCCGCCATAAACGAGCAGTCCGTCTCGTTGCGACGACGGCGACGAGCTCTGGCACGAGCGAGTGCAGATCAGTATATAGCAGTCGCCTTGGCGTGCGGCCACCGTCGACAGTGAGTTGGTCTGGCCCTCTGGGACGACGCCTTGGTGCACCGCCGCCGTGAACGTCCTGTCCGTCGGGCGAACAACATGTCGTGCATCTGCCATGGACGAGCAGTCAGACAGGCCGCCAGCGACGAGCTACTTTGGCGAGGCCATGGACGGGAGGTCGTCGTTGGGTCCTGCCATTTGGCCACCGCCGCCGGGTCTTTCGGCATGGCCGCCATAGACGTCATGGAAAATAAGACCTAACCCCATGTACCTGTTGAGATTAGAGAGGCCACGTGTCAATCATAGGGTAGGATCTCACATGCTCGCTGATGAGACCCAATCTCATAGGATTTCCTCCTTGTCCCCACCTCCCCCGGGTTTCAAAGCCTGGTTGGCGTGACAGCGACGGGGCCTTTCTTCCCCTCCTCCCGACGGGGGCCAGCGTGAGACGTCGGCGTTGGGTGGCGGCACGATGGCAGGCATGCTAGGTGGCGGAGTGGTCGCCTGTGAGTGGTGCATCGGCGTATCTGCTCCCGGTTAATGCGCGGCGGCTGCGGGAGCATTTCAGTCAGGTGGGTGTGTGCGGATCTCCTTTAGGCCAGATCTGGCAGGCTCGGGTCCGATCCCGGCAAGATCCGGCAAGCTCTGTTCCTGAGCGGTTGGCAGGCGGCGCAGTGTGTGGGTAGTGGCCTATCTGGGTTGCTGCAGGAGGGTGGTCTACGGCGGCGACCTGGGTGCTACGGGCATGTCCCTGTCTGGCCATAGCTGCTTTGACGTGCATCCAACGGGGGTGGTGCGGAGGTGAGGGCTGCGAACTTGCCATTTGAGATGCCCGATTAAGAGCCTTCTCTATAAGTTGGTAGTTGCACAAGAACCTCTATTTTACATTGTTGGAACCGTGCATATCCATCCGAGGGCACCCTTTTTTGTGCACGAGAGCCTTCTATAACTTGGTCATTTCACAAGAACTCAATTTGACATTGTAAAGCCATGGCAGTATTCCGATTAATTCCATAACTCATTCACAATGTGTCATCGCATCGTTAGATTACACATAATCAAGGCGCCCTTTCTTTGGGGTGGATGTTGCACGGTTGCACCCAACAAGACCATTTGACCCCCCGTGTAAGTTTTTTATGATGCGTGCGCGTTAAATCAGATGTTAAAGGACTAGAGAGTGATTAAGCGATAGATAGGTAGATATGGCATCACCGCAACGCTTACACAAGAACCACAGTTTTACATTGTGGGAACCATGCACACCCACCTAAGAGCAACCTTTATTTTTGTGCACGAGAGCTTTCTCTATAAGTTGGTCGTTGCAAAATAGCTCATGTTCACATTTTTGAAACCGTGCATATCCACCCAAGGGCACCCCTTTTTTGTGTGCACAAGAGCCTTCTCTATAAGTTGGTCGTTGCACAAAAACCTTCATTTTACATTATCAGAACCATGCATATCCACCCAAGGGCAACCCTTTTTTGTGCACGAGAGCCTTCTCCATAGAGGGAGAGAGAAATAGAGGGAGAGAGAGAGACGGGGAAGAATAGATAGTTAGATATACCATCACCGCTCACCTTACACAAGAACCTCCATTCTACATTTGTCGGAACCATTCATAGCCGCAGGGGGCACCCTCTTGCATGTGAACATCCTTTCATATACTGATGAGGTTGCACCTACCTACACCCTTCCACATCATGCAGGTTTTTTGGACGATGGTGTTGTGTTGTAATGCCATGTCAGTTTTTGAATTGATTACAATAACCACTGCACTTTTGGTGCAGAAGGTCCCTTAGACAGTCCACTGGCGCTCCCGACAATCCATACCACCTCTCTCACTCTCTCTAGGTTCTAATGCTTTTGACATGGTCACCGCCCTCGCGGAGCCGCTCCATTTGAATATCCACCCGCCGCTCCCACTGAATGTCTTCGCCCCCTGGCCAGAATGCCATTATGATTCGTTCCTTCTTATTCTAGGAAGGCTTCATTATGTGTGCGTGTAAAATCATGAAGTGGATAACATCTGTTGTAAGTTTGATTTGTTCATCTCCACAAGTTCGCTACTATGATCGCTATGTTATTCCAAAAAACTGGAGTTGGTTGATTCGTTGGACTTCTCTTTTTTCTTCTTTCTGATGTACACAATTTAGATTCATTTATATAATTGAAAATACCTCACCAGCAAAAAAAAATATGAAAAAACCATAGAATGATTTGTTCTCTGGTTCTTGGTTCAAAAAAAAAAAATTCAACCAAGGAGCCCAACCTTCAGCGAGATGAATATCTGTAAGTAGACAGACAACTAGAAGAGTGGGAAATTACGCGCAACACTTTATTTTTCTGTTGTATACTCTCATAGCTCAAAAGGAAAATGGTGTCAAGTTAGAACTGAATCATATCCAGTCCATCATTATTTAAGATAGTTAGGCCATGAACTTCTTCAATGCCATGAGTGGGCAGCAAAGATGGATTTCTAAAACAAGTAAGCTGTTCTGGACTCTCACCAGAAAAACTGATGCGCAAGATCCATGGATGCTAACGGACAACAAAATCTGACGATACCCTTGAAAAATCAATGCACGTCGTCCCCAAATTTGAGGTGGAATCTTTTGACGGGCTGGCCAGCGTATGCGCGGCATGACCTGCAGCCCGTGAATGGCCTGAAATTGGCCCCCAGCTACTTGTCACTCTCCACCGCTGCACATGGGTGACTATAGCGAATGGGCTGCTCAAAAAATTCAGTTGTCATCAGAACACGCAATATGATGTCAATCCCAAGTTAAACAAATTGCGTACCTCCATAATTCTGCGGGCAAAACTCGGCGAGTTTTATTCCGATTCAAATTCAGAACCTACACCGAAGAACATAGGGCGAGGTTGCTGTAACCTGTTTGAGCTGTGTCAAGTTTAGTACTTGGCTCTATGTATGGCACAATTATTTATTGCAAATGGCTTGGTACAGCTAGCTTCAAGGGTTGGCGGTGCTTGAATTGAGAGAACTTAATGCAACGTTCATAAAAACGATGGTCACCATCGCGAGGCTTGGTTCATCCCTAATATTCTACCCCTAAGCCACAACATAGCCGCATGGCTTGCCTAGAGGAGCTCTGGCTCGACGTTGTCGTCGTTGTCTCGAACGCCTTCGCCCGACTCCACCGCGCGCCTCTGCACCCGCAGCCCGCTGCGACGTACTGTCTACTAGCAACGCCCGAGCTATGCCACGTAGCTCGACATCGGAGCTGTATGCCACCACCACGTCTGGACTCCCCGTGCGTGATGTCGTCACGTGCTCGCCGTGAGCCGCAGCCGCGCCACCGAGGCCTTCATGTTGGTCGCGCTTGCCGGGGACTCACCGCACTCACGTCACGGATGCACTCTTTTTATTGGAGCAGGCACCTTTTACACCTTGAACTCCCAACTCTCTTTCTCTCATCTTTTTTTTTTGTGTGTGTGTTGGTCTCTAGACGTCAAC
>NW_025227488.1:10551-16047 GCF_018294505.1 Triticum aestivum | reverse complement strand
CCGCCCTTCCTCGCCGACCCCTCTCCTCTCAATGGCCGGACAAGGTGGCCGGAGGTTCCCACCGCCGATCCGCAGCACGGATCCATGTTGCACGCTCACGGGTCGTCATCCGTCGACGCATCCTCGAGTCGCCACCACTCGCCCGATCCGCCCGCCTGTTATTTTATTGTGTTCCGAATCCCATACAAGTTTTGTACTACAAATGAAGTCCTACAGGACTACGGCATGCCAACCGTGCTAGACGTAGCATGACTACAACTTTGTTTCGTGTCCACCAAGAAAGAGAGTTGTTTGCCCCTTTATATAGTACCAGCTAATCATAGAATAGATGTGAGAGAGATCTCCACCAGATTAGCACGTAGAGGGTTTGTCCTCTCGTGTAATGTAATACTCCTTACAATTATAGTGATATGCCTTCGTGCGTTCCGTGGTTTTCTCCCGCAAGGGTTTCCACGTAAAAATTGTGTCTCTCGTGTCTTGTTTTATTCTCGTTATTATGTAACAAGTGGTATCGGAGCCAAGTTGCAATATACGAGATTTGTCCGATCCGCAAGTTGCTGCTGCTACTTATACAAGCGCAAGTCGTCGAGTTCCGCTGCTGCTAGTACAAGATCAAGTCCCGAGGCTCTCGGGTTCAAGCTGCGACATCTCCACGTGAAGATCCAGTCAATCAATCTTTGGTATACTCGCTTCTAGTACGTGGGCAATTCCAACAAATCAGCTCGTTCTCCGAGATCGATTGATTTCAAGTCCTCCGTGGTAGTACTACTGATGTTGTTCATCACGTGGAGGCTACAGTATTAGTTCAGTTTTTATTCTCTGTCCGTCGCTGCGGCCCATTATTTACCAGGTGCTATTTACCCTATTCCATTTGATCTGCATATTAAATTCTGTCAAAAAAAATTCTACCGACTTGTACTACTTTATGAACACAGATTTAATCTACTCATGTTATCCATGAAGTACCATGTTCCGCTGATGGATCATGACACAAAGTTTACCCTATCGCAAGTCGAGATGTGAGCGTTGTTGGCGCAAGCCGATTATCAGGATGCACTCAGTTTTTCTTCAAGGTGGAGTTTTGGGGATTATGCCCCGTCGGGATAATGGATGTAATATTGTTGCAGTTATTTGAAGAACATAATTCAGTTATCAAGAAAAAAAGGGTATGGAGGAGATAATTATTAAGCCTGTTGGTAGCCAACATATACTCTATTCTCTCCATAGTATTTTGCTGTTATGCATCTGATGGTTTTGTTTAATATTCATGTTCATGATGAGAATCAGTTGAGGTGCAAGAAGGAGATTGATTTGTTTCTGCTAGATACTACAACATTTAGCGCTGTTAAGTTTCAAGTGCAATTCAGTTGTTTTTGCTCTTTCAAGAGGGATCTATTGCAGAGTTGAAACTCCGTTGCATGTTAAGATGGTTCCTTCATCCGACAGTTGTTCTACAAGGACAGTTTATGACCATGTCATGGATTTTCATTAACCACTACAAGTTGGCAGTTTTTTGGATGCACGCGATGCCATCCGTACCATATGCTCTTGCTTGAGTATTATTTGCCGAGATTTGTGCTTTCTGGTTTGAAGCACGTTCAGATTCTGTGAGATGAGTTCTTCACAATGCGATGTGCACCAAGATGTCGCACTATGAGCTATGCGCTCGTTCAGGCACCACAGGAGATATGATGACTTATGTCATTTGATGATTGAGCAGTTTCAGTTTTTTGAGGTCAGTGGCACAGACTCGGAATTTATTGGGAGACCAAGTTTTTTAGTCTGCTTTGTTGATAGTTGTGCTGTTTTCTGGACGACCTACTGATTGATTTGCTCAATATGACTTCATGAGAAGTTTATTAGTCCTATGGACGTTTCCAGGCACAAGGTTTACTTGTGATGACTTTAATTGAGGAGTTGATGCTATCTATGATTATTGTAAGGGATTTCGTCTCAAGGTGGAGTGTTATTTTATTGTGTTCTGAATTCCATACAAGTTTTGTACTACAAATGAAGTCCTACCGGACTACGGCATGCCAACCGTGCTAGACGTAGCATGACTACAACTCTGTTTCATGTCCACCAAGAAAGAGAGTTGTTTGCCCCTTTATATAGTACCAGCTAGTCATAGGATAGATGTGAGAGAGATCTCCACCAGATTAGCACGTAGAGGGTTTGTCCTCTCGTGTAATGTAATACTCCTTACAATTATAGTGATACGCCTTCGTGCGTTCCGTGGTTTTCTCCCGCAAGGGTTTCCACGTAAAAATTGTGTCTCTCGTGTCTCGTTTTATGTGGTTTTCTCCCCCACCCGGTTCGCTGACTTCGCAATGCTCCCTCCACCGCGGCCGCCTTAAAGGACATACCTCGTTGTCCGACAGTGGTCGTTGGGGGACATGGGCAGCAGAGATCACCGACCAGGAGACCCACAAGCGAAAATGGCTCGGGTCGTTCCACACGGCAGAGCTCCTCTCCTTTTTTAGTACTTTTTCTTTGTGTTATCTTTCAAAACCAATTATAAATCCATTGATGGTTAGTATGTTTATAACCCGAGTAATACTTAGTGAGGTGTGATAATATTTGTTACTAGGAATATAAAATATAGTCTCTTATCGCCTATGCTTTTTGCTCTAATCGGTCAAGTGCTAGGTGATGGGTACATTCTTGAATATGCATGCATGGATCAATCCTTAAACGAGCCAATCAGGGGCCAGTGCATGGATCGTATGTGTGGTGCATGTGTATGTCTGCTGGTCAATCATTGCGTCTAAAGGCCTCAAGTTTGCTCCAAAAAGAGTGTGTTCTTAGCACTGGTCGTCTGGAAAGATCATCTGATTTCTTAATGACGATGCCTGAAAAAGTATCTTCAACCTTAACAATACTCATGAAAATGCTTCCCCTTGAATTAGTTCCACGGCCATCTCTCATAACTTCCACTGAAGCTACTGAGTGTTACTAGTACTATAAAGAGCGGCAGCTACATATAGCTGAAGAACATGTTACGCTGTTGTTCCAATTTATTGGTCCTTGATGAGTACAACTAACCAGTAGAGTAAATGAAAAATAGATTTAATATTTCCTCATTTTTGGTGCCAACGGAGGCAGCAAGAACATGTGCAATTATTTGTGGAGGTGATTAAAAAGGTGCCGAACCGTTCGCTGGACATGCAGCCAAGTGATGGTCATACTTACTAAAAAGGGAAAAGTCCAATTTGAACCTTGAATTTGTAGAGTTTAGGTAAATCGAACCCTGAACTCTTAATCCCGGTCGTTGGCACACTGAACTTATCAATTCCAGTCTAAATCAAACCTTGGAGCTGTTTGGTGCACTGGGAAAGTAACAATACAGACTGGGATTAAATGCTATTCTCACTGACAGCGGGGCCCATGTGCATATTAATCTTCTTCCCCAATTTCTCTGTCTTCTTGACTCCCGAATCGACCCCGATCGAGCAACCCGCCCCGAGCAGCACGCATACAGCGATTGCAGCGCAAGGCAACAGCTAGCGTACACGTCAGCAGGCAGTAGCGAGCACGCACAAAAACTTTACAAACTGGAGCAGCACAACACCACAGCGGGAGGACGGGGCAACGCAGATCTAGCTGCAGGGCAATGGCGGGGAAAGATGACGGCTCAGATTCGATCTTTGAAGATGCTGCCACGGGATAACCTCTGGCAGGCGCGCCTCGTCGACGGAGAAGCGGAGTGGCAGGAGAGCGTGCCGGCCGCGTCTTTGATAGTCAACGCCAACGTGGTCAAACTCGATGGGCGACTCTCCAATGGTGAGTAGCAGGCTAGCAGCACGCGCCATGGCACCAGGCTAAAACCATGCCGTGGATTGCTAGTCTAGCCGAAGCATTTTTCCATTTTGTGTTGTGCGGATGCTCTTCATTTGTGCAAACCTTGCAATGGGATTAATCGTCTGACCATCAAATGAATACCAGAGCAAAATAAAAGGTGATCGGGGAAAGCACACAACGGCAGCGTTGTCCCCCATACTGAGCAGCGCCGGCGATCCTCGGAGGAGGCCGCAAGCATGCCAGTTTTAGTAGCCTGTGCAGGATTAGGACAGAAATTTAGGTGGAAGATAAATATGACAGGTGGGCCAAGTCAGTCAGTGAAAGTGGCAAATTATCCCATTTGGGATATATTTTTTCCGGACGTGAAAACAGCTCCAGGGTTGGATTTGGACCGGGATTGATAAGTTCAGTGTGCCAACAACCGGGATTCAGAGTTCAAGGTTCGATTTAGCTAAGCTCTACAAGTTCAAGGTTAAAAATGAATTTTTTCCTACTAAAAATAGCCAGGGATGAATGGAACCTTTCACCATTAGCAAAGCAACAAAACATACTCAATAGCTTTACCGAGTATAGGCCATGCACAAGAACCAAACCTAGAAAGGAGCTGCCCCCATTCCATGAATACTCCTACCACCGCAGGTGCTAGGTTGCCCTTTCACTACCGAAACAGGGCCATACCCCGACGGCCAGAACAGTGCCGACGGCCCCCGTCGGCTTCTCCGGAGATATGCCGACAGCCTGGTTCTGGCCGTCGGCGTACAAAGGCCGTCGGGCTACGCAGAGATAAGCCGACGGCACCCGTCGGCATAGAATGGTCGTCGGCCTAGCTACATATACGCCGACAGCTACCGTCGGCTTACGAAGGCCGTCGGCATACACGTGGGGCCCGGCCACCCCCTGGCAAACGGCATCAGAGCTATGCCGACGGCCTAGACGGGGGGCCGTCGGCATAGGTCCGCAGGCCACGTCATTGATCCAGGCCGCACCATGCAGAGGCTATGCCGACGGCTGCCGTCGGCATATCTGGCACGTCAGTGATCCGCGGCACGCTGGTCGGATCTATGCCGACGGCTAGGCCGTCGGCATAGTTAGATTTTTTTCCGTACATATTTTTTAATGCTTTTTTGTGTATTATTATATCAACTAACATGTAGCATGTTAAATATAAACATACATATGAATATATATGTAGTTTGTATTTTTTTCATATATTATGAATATATATATATATATATATAGTTTGTATTTTTTCGAGCACGTTAATAATGTGCGGTCATGTTCTTTTAAATATAGATCCTTATATTTTATTAAAATCAAAAACAGCTATGCCGACAGAAGTTTTGTGGCAGTTGCAAACGCCCGACACCCGTCTCCAGAGAGTGACCCCCCTCACATCCGCGGTGTGCCCCCCTCATGGACGGCGCCGCCGCCGGCACCTGGAGGGGGGAAATGGACGCGTCGGGTCTACACGGAGTGGATGTAGCTGTGGTTTTTGCCCGGATGTTGCTCCCGGGTGTCCCTCTGGGCCGACCTAACACAACCGGGAGGAGAGGTCCACTGGTCAAAGCCCGTCCGTGGGAAGTCAGAAGGCTAGATCTCGTGGTCAACCGCTCCAGGGTTAGGCGGGACGGGGGCCCTGGGGGGTAGCAATGCCACCGGAGCGTCGTAGCGGGCCCTCATACATGCGGGGTGGTG
>NW_025227488.1:5873-10541 GCF_018294505.1 Triticum aestivum | reverse complement strand
GCCGCCGCCGGCACCTAGAGGGGGGAAACAGACGTGTCGGGTCTACACGGAGTGGATGTAGCTGTGGGTTTGGCCCGGATCGATGTTGCTCCAAAGTGTTCCTCTGGGCCGACCTAACACAACCGGGTGGAGAGGTCCACTGGTCAAAGCCCGTCCGTGCAAAGTCAAAGGGCTAGATCCCGTGGTCAAACACTACAGGGTTAGCCGGGACGGGGGCCCTGGGGGGTAGCAATGCCACCGGAGCGTCGTACCGGGCCCTCATACATGCGGGGTGGTGTTGTGGCATGTCCGAAGAGGCGGCACGCGTCTCCGGGTTGTGGCCCCCCTCACGGACGGCAATGAAACGGTAGTAGACATTCTGCGGTAACGATGCAGCGTGAATATTATTAAATACTTGGAGCGCGATAAAATCATGAGTTTTTTACACAACGTGGGCACATGTGCTATAGGACTGATGGTAATTTTTCATAATTTTTTGTGATGGAGAAGTATCTGAACACTTCCCTCTACGCGGATTGCTCTTCGCACGTCCACGACTGTGGCCGGCGGCCTCCGGGGGCTAGCATACCGTCAAATCTTGCGTAGGCGGCCTCTCACAAATCTGGAAGTGTTGAGGCAGTTGCAAACGCCCAGCACGCGTCTCCGGGGTGTGCCCCCCCCCTCACGGACGCCGTCGCCGCCGGCACCTGGAGGGGGGAAACGGACGCGTCGGGTCTACACGGAGTGGATGTAGCTGTGGGTTTGGCCCGGATGTTGCTCCAAAGTGTTCCTCTGGGCCAACCTAACACAACCGGGTGGAGAGGTCCACTGGTCAAAGCCCGTCCGTGCAAAGTCAAAGGGCTAGATCCCGTGGTCAAACGCTACAGGGTTAGCCGGGACGGGGGCCCTGGGGGGTAGCAATGCCACTGGAGCGTCGTACCGGGCCCTCATACATGCGGGGTGGTGTTGTGGCATGTCCGAAGAGGCGGCACGCGTCTCCGGGTTGTGGCCCCCCTCACGGACGGCAATGAAACGGTAGTAGACGTTCTGCGGTAACGATGCAGCGTGAATATTATTAAATACTTGGAGCGCGATAAAATCATGAGTTTTTTACACAACATGGGCACATGTGCTATAGGACTGATGGTAATTTTTCATAATTTTTTGTGATGGAGAAGTATCTGAACACTTCCCTCTACGCGGATTGCTCTTCGCACGTCTACGACTGTGGCCGGCGGCCTCCGGGGGCTAGCATACCGTCAAATCTTGCGTAGGCGGCCTCTCACAAATTTGGAAGTGTTGAGGCGGTTGCAAACGCCCAGCACGCGTCTCCGGGGCGTGCCCCCCCCCTCACGGACGCCGCCGCCGCCGGCACCCGGAGGGGGGAAACGGACGCGTCGGGTCTACACGGAGTGGATGTAGCTGTGGGTTTGGCCCGGATGTTGCTCCAAAGTGTTCCTCTGGGCCGACCTAACACAACCGGGTGGAGAGGTCCACTGGTCAAAGCCCGTCCGTGCAAAGTCAAAGGGCTAGATCCCGTGGTCAAACGCTACAGGGTTAGCCGGGACGGGGGCCCTGGGGGGTAGCAATGCCACCGGAGCGTCGTACCGGGCCCTCATACATGCGGGGTGGTGTTGTGGCATGTCCGAAGAGGCGGCACGCGTCTCCGGGTTGTGGCCCCCCTCACGGACGGCAATGAAACGGTAGTAGATGTTCTGCGGTAACGATGCAGCGTGAATATTATTAAATACTTGGAGCGCGATAAAATCATGAGTTTTTTACACAACGTGGGCACATGTGCTATAGGACTGATGGTAATTTTTCATAATTTTTTGTGATGGAGAAGTATCTGAACACTTCCCTCTACGCGGATTGCTCTTCGCACGTCTACGACTGTGGCCGGCGGCCTCCGGGGGCTAGCATACCGTCAAATCTTGCGTAGGCGGCCTCTCACAAATCTGGAAGTGTTGAGGCGGTTGCAAACGCCCAGCACGCGTCTCCGGGGTGTCCCCCCCCCCCTCACGGACACCGCCGCCGCCGGCACCTAGAGGGGGGAAACGGACGCGTCGGGTCTACACGGAGTGGATGTAGCTGTGGGTTTGGCCCGGATGTTGCTCCAAAGTGTTCCTCTGGGCCGACCTAACACAACCGGGTGGAGAGGTCCACTGGTCAAAGCCCGTCCGTGCAAAGTCAAAGGGCTAGATCCCGTGGTCAAACGCTACAGGGTTAGCCGGGACGGGGGCCCGGGGGGTAGCAATGCGACCGGAGCGTCGTACCGGGCCCTCATACATGCGGGGTGGTGTTGTGGCATGTCCGAAGAGGCGGCACGCGTCTCCGGGTTGTGGCCCCCCTCACGGACGGCAATGAAACGGTAGTAGACGTTCTGCGGTAACGATGCAGCGTGAATATTATTAAATACTTGGAGCGCGATAAAATCATGAGTTTTTTACACAATGTCGGCACATGTGCTATAGGACTGATGGTAATTTTTCATAATTTTTTGTGATGGAGAAGTATCTGAACACTTCCCTCTACGCGGATTGCTCTTCGCACGTCTACGACTGTGGCCGGCGGCCTCCGGGGGCTAGCATACCGTCAAATCTTGCGTAGGCGGCCTCTCACAAATCTGGAAGTGGTGAGGCGGTTGCAAACGCCCAGCATGCGTCTCCGGGGTGTCCCCCCCCCCCTCACGGACGCCGCCGCCGCCGGCACCTGGAGGGGGGAAACGGACGCGTCGGGTCTACACGGAGTGGATGTAGATGTGGGTTTGGCCCGGATGTTGCTCCAAAGTGTTCCTCTGGGCCGACCTAACACAACCGGGTGGAGAGGTCCACTGGTCAAAGCCCGTCCGTGCAAAGTCAAAGGGCTAGATCCCGTGGTCAATCGCTACAGGGTTAGCCGGGACGGGGGCCCGGGGGGTAGGAATGCCACCGGAGCGTCGTACCGGGCCCTCATATATGCGGGGTGGTGTTGTGGCATGTCCGAAGAGGCGGCACGTGTCTCCGGGTTGTGGCCCCCCTCACGGACGGCAATGAAACGGTAGTAGACGTTCTGCGGTAACGATGCAGCGTGAATATTATTAAATACTTGGAGCGCGATAAAATCATGAGTTTTTTACACAACGTGGGAACATGTGCTATAGGACTGATGGTAATTTTTCATAATTTTTTGTGATGGCGAAGTATCTGAACACTTCCCTCTACGCGGATTGCTCTTCGCACGTCTACGACTGTGGCCGGCGGCCTCCGGGGGCTAGCATACCGTCAAATCTTGCGTAGGCGGCCTCTCACAAATCTGGAAGTGTTGAGGCGGTTGCAAACGCCCAGCACGCGTCTCCGGGGTGTGCCCCCCCCCTCACGGACGCCGCCGCCGTCGGCACCTGGAGGGGGGAAACGGACGCGTCGGGTCTACACGGAGTGGATGTAGCTGTGGGTTTGGCCCGGATGTTGCTCCAAAGTGTTCCTCTGGGCCGACCTAACACAACCGGGTGGAGAGGTCCACTGGTCAAAGCCCGTCCGTGCAAAGTCAAAGGGCTAGATCCCGTGGTCAAACGCTACAGGGTTAGCCGGGACGGGGGCCCGGGGGGGTAGCAATGCCACCGGAGCGTCGTACCGGGCCCTCATACATGCGGGGTGGTGTTGTGGCATGTCCGAAGAGGCGGCACGCGTCTCCGGGTTGTGGCCCCCCTCACGGACGGCAATGAAACGGTGGTAGACGTTCTGCGGTAACGATGCAGCGTGAATATTATTAAATACTTGGAGCGCGATAAAATCATGAGTTTTTTACACAACGTGGGAACATGTGCTATAGGACTGATGGTAATTTTTCATAATTTTTTGTGATGGAGAAGTATCTGAACACTTCCCTCTAGGCGGATTGCTCTTCGCACGTCTACGACTATGGCCGGCGGCCTCCGGGGGCTAGCATACCGTCAAATCTTGCGTAGGCGGCCTCTCACAAATCTGGAAGTGTTGAGGCGGTTGCAAACGCCCAGCACGCGTCTCCGGGGTGTCCCCCCCCCCTCACGGACGCCGCCGCCGCCGGCACCTGGAGGGGGGAAACGGACGCGTTGGGTCTACACGGAGTGGATGTAGCTGTAGGTTTGGCCCGGATGTTGCTCCAAAGTGTTCCTCTGGGCCGACCTAACACAACCGGGTGGAGAGGTCCGCTGGTCAAAGCCCGTCCATGCAAAGTCAAAGGGCTAGATCCCGTGGTCAAACACTACAGGGTTAGCCGGGACGGGGGCCCGGGGGGGTAGCAATGCCACCGAAGCGTCGTACCGGGCCCTCATACATGCGGGGTGGTGTTGTGGCATGTCCGAAGAGGTGGCACGCGTCTCCGGGTTGTGGCCCCCCTCACGGACGGCAATGAAACGGTAGTAGACGTTCTGCGGTAACGATGCAGCGTGAATATTATTAAATACTTGGAGCGCGATAAAATCATGAGTTTTTTACACCACGTGGGCACATGTGCTATAGGACTGATGGTAATTTTTCATAATTTTTTGTGATGGAGAAGTATCTGAACACTTCCCTCTACGCGGATTGCTCTTCGCACGTCTACGACTGTGGCCGGCGGCCTCCGGGGGCTAGCATACCGTCAAATCTTGCGTAGGAGGCCTCTCACAAATCTGGAAGTGTTGAGGCGGTTGCAAACGCCCAGCACGCGTCTCCGGGGTGTGCCCCCCCC
>NW_025227488.1:0-4558 GCF_018294505.1 Triticum aestivum | reverse complement strand
CCTCATACATGCGGGGTGGTGTTGTGGCATGTCCGAAGAGGCGGCACGCGTCTCCGGGTTGTGGCCCCCCTCACGGACGGCAATGAAACGGTAGTAGACGTTCTGCGGTAACGATGCAGCGTGAATATTATTAAATACTTGGAGCGCGATAAAATCATGAGTTTTTTACACAATGTGGGCACATGTGCTATAGGACTGATGGTAATTTTTCATAATTTTTTGTGATGGAGAAGTATCTGAACACTTCCCTCTACGCGGATTGCTCTTCGCATGTCTACGACTGTGGCCGGCGGCCTCCGGGGGCTAGCATACCGTCAAATCTTGCGTAGGCGGCCTCTCACAAATCTGGAAGTGTTGAGGCGGTTGCAAACGCCCAGCACGCATCTCCGGGGTGCCCCTCCCTCAGGGACGCCGCCGCCGCCGGCACCTGGAGGGGGGAAACGGACGCGTCGGGTCTACACGGAGTGGATGTAGCTGTGGGTTTGGCCCGGATGTTGCTCCAAAGTGTTCCTCTGGGCCGACCTAACACAACCGGGTGGAGAGGTCCACTGGTCAAAGCCCGTCCGTGCAAAGTCAAAGGGCTAGATCCCGTGGTCAAACGCTACAGGGTTAGCCGGGATGGGGGCCCGGGGGGGTAGCAATGCCACCGGAGCGTCGTACCGGGCCCTCATACATGCGGGGTGGTGTTGTGGCATGTCCGAAGAGGCAGCACGCGTCTCCGGGTTGTGGCCCCCCTCACGGATGGGAATAAAACAGTAGTAGACGTTCTGCGGTAACGATGCAGCGTGAATATTATTAAATACTTGGAGCGCGATAAATCATGAGTTTTTTACACAACGTGGGCACATGTGCTATAGGACTGATGGTAATTTTTCATAATTTTTTGTGATGGAGAAGTATCTGAACACTTCCCTCTACGCGGATTGCTCTTCGCACGTCTACGACTGTGGCCGGCGGCCTCCGGGGGCTAGCATACCGTCAAATCTTGCGTAGGCGGCCTCTCACAAATCTGGAAGTGTTGAGGCGGTTGCAAACGCCCTGCACGCGTCTCCGGGGTGTGCGCCCCCCCCCCTCACGGACGCCGCCGCCGCCGGCACCTGGAGGGGGGAAACGGACGCGTCGGGTCTACACGAAGTGGATGTAGCTGTGGGTTTGGCCCGGATGTTGCTCCAAAGTGTTCCTCTGGGCCGACCTAACACAACCGGGTGGAGAGGTCCACTGGTCAAAGCCCGTCCGTGCAAAGTCAAAGGGCTAGATCCCGTGGTCAAACGCTACGGGGTTAGCCGGGACGGGGGCCTGGGGGGGGTAGCAATGCCACCGGAGCGTCGTACCGGGCCCTCATACATGCGGGGTGGTGTTGTGGCATGTCCGAAGAGGCGGCACGCGTCTCCGGGTTGTGGCCCCCCTCACGGACGGCAATGAAACGGTAGTAGACGTTCTGCGGTAACGATGCAGCGTGAATATTATTAAATACTTGGAGCGCGATAAAATCATGAGTTTTTTACACAACGTGGGCACATGTGCTATAGGACTGATGGTAATTTTTCATAATTTTTTGTGATGGAGAAGTATCTGAACACTTCCCTCTACGCGGATTGCTCTTCGCACGTCTACGACTGTGGCCGGCGGCCTCCGGGGGCTAGCATACCGTCAAATCTTGCGTAGGCGGCCTCTCACAAATCTGGAAGTGTTGAGGCAGTTGCAAATGCCCAGCACGCATCTCCGGGTTGTGCCCCCCCCCCCTCACGGACGCCGCCGCCGCCGGCACCTGGAGGGGGGAAACGGACGCGTCGGGTCTACACGGAGTGGATGTAGCTGTGGGTTTGGCCCGGATGTTGCTCCAAAGTGTTCCTCTGGGCCGACCTAACACAACCGGGTGGAGAGGTCCACTGGTCAAAGCCCGTCCGTGCAAAGTCAAAGGGCTAGATCCCGTGGTCAAACGCTACAGGGTTAGCCGGGACGGGGGCCCTGGGGGTAGCAATTCCACCGGAGCGTCGTACCGGGCCCTCATACATGCGGGGTGGTGTTGTGGCATGTCCGAAGAGGCGGCACGCGTCTCCGGGTTGTGGCCCCCCTCATGGACGGCAATGAAACGGTAGTAGACGTTCTGCGGTAACGATGCAGCGTAAATATTATTAAATACTTGGAGCGCGATAAAATCATGAGTTTTTTACACAACGTGGGCACATGTGCTATAGGACTGATGGTAATTTTTCATAATTTTTTGTGATGGAGAAGTATCTGAACACTTCCCTCTACGCGGATTGCTCTTCGCACGTCTACGACTGTGGCCGGCGGCTTCCGGGGGCTAGCATACCGTCAAATCTTGCGTAGGCGGCCTCTCACAAATCTGGAAGTGTTGAGGCGGTTGCAAACGCCCAGCACGCGTCTCCGGGGTGTGCCCCCCCCTCACGGACGCCGCCGCCGGCACCTGGAGGGGGGAAACGGACGCGTCGGGTCTACACGGAGTGGATGTAGCTGTGGGTTTGGCCCGGATGTTGCTCCAAAGTGTTCCTCTGGGCCGACCTAACACAACCGGGTGGAGAGGTCCACTGGTCAAAGCCCGTCCGTGCAAAGTCAAAGGGCTAGATCCCGTGGTCAAACGCTACAGGGTTAGCCGGCACGGGGGCCCGGGGGGGTAGCAATGCCACCGGAGCGTCGTACCGGGCCCTCATACATGCGGGGTGGTGTTGTGGCATGTCCGAAGAGGCGGCACGCGTCTCCGGGTTGTGGCCCCCCTCACAGACGGCAATGAAATGGTAGTAGATGTTCTGCGGTAACGATGCAGCGTGAATATTATTAAATACTTGGAGCGCGATAAAATCATGAGTTTTTTACACAACGTGGGCACATGTGCTATAGGACTGATGGTAATTTTTCATAATTTTTTGTGATGGAGAAGTATCTGAACACTTCCCTCTACGCGGATTGCTCTTCGCACGTCTACGACTGTGGCCGGCGGCCTCCGGGGGCTAGCATACCGTCAAATCTTGCATAGGCGGCCTCTCACAAATCTGGAAGTGTTGAGGCGGTTGCAAACGCCCAGCACGCGTCTCCGGGGTGTGCCCCCCCTCACGGACGCCGCCGCCGCCGGCACCTGGAGGGGGAAACGGACGCGTCGGGTCTACACGGAGTGGATGTAGTTGTGGGTTTGGCCCGGATGTTGCTCCAAAGTGTTCCTCTGGGCCGACCTAACACAACCGGGTGGAGAGGTCCACTGGTCAAAGCCCGTCCGTGCAAAGTCAAAGGGCTAGATCCCGTGGTCAAACGCTACAGGGTTAGCCGAGACGGGGGCCCTGGGGGGTAGCAATGCCACCGGAGCGTCGTACCGGGCCCTCATACATGCGGGGTGGTGTTGTGGCATGTCTGAAGAGGCGGCACGCGTCTCCGGGTTGTGGCCCCCCTCACGGACGACAATGAAACAGTAGTAGACGTTCTGCGGTAACGATGCAGCGTGAATATTATTAAATACTTGGAGCGCGATAAAATCATGAGTTTTTTACACAACGTGGGCACATGTGCTATAGGACTGATGGTAATTTTTCATAATTTTTTGTGATGGAGAAGTATCTGAACACTTCCCTCTACGCGGATTGCTCTTCGCACGTCTACGACTGTGGCCGGCGGCCTCCGGGGGCTAGCATACCGTCAAATCTTGCATAGGCGGCCTCTCACAAATCTGGAAGTGTTGAGGCGGTTGCAAACGCCCAGCACGCGTCTCCGGGGTGTGCCCCCCCTCACGGCCGCCGCCGCCGCCGGCACCTGGAGGGGGAAACGGACGCGTCGGGTCTACACGGAGTGGATGTAGCTGTGGGTTTGGCCCGGATGTTGCTCCAAAGTGTTCCTCTGGGCCGACCTAACACAACCGGGTGGAGAGGTCCACTGGTCAAAGCCCGTCCGTGCAAAGTCAAAGGGCTAGATCCCGTGGTCAAACGCTACAGGGTTAGCCGGGACGGGGGCCCTGGGGGTAGCAATGCCACCGGAGCGTCGTACCGGGCCCTCATACATGCGGGGTGGTGTTGTGGCATGTCCGAAGAGGCGGCACGCATCTCCGGGTTGTGGCCCCCCTCATGGACGGCAATGAAACGGTAGTAGACGTTCTGCGGTAACGATGCAGCGTAAATATTATTAAATACTTGGAGCGCGATAAAATCATGAGTTTTTTACACAACGTGGGCACATGTGCTATAGGACTGATGGTAATTTTTCATAATTTTTTGTGATGGAGAAGTATCTGAACACTTCCCTCTACGCGGATTGCTCTTCGCACGTCTACGACTGTGGCCGGCGGCTTCCGGGGGCTAGCATACCGTCAAATCTTGCGTAGGCGGCCTCTCACAAATCTGGAAGTGTTGAGGCGGTTGCAAACGCCCAGCACGCGTCTCCGGGGTGTGCCCCCCCCTCACGGACGCCGCCGCCGGCACCTGGAGGGGGGAAACGGACGCGTCGGGTCTACACGGAGTGGATGTAGCTGTGGGTTTGGCCCGGATGTTGCTCCAAAGTGTTCCTCTGGGCCGACCTAACACAACCGGGTGGAGAGGTCCACTGGTCAAAGCCC
>NW_025227487.1:89585-106053 GCF_018294505.1 Triticum aestivum | reverse complement strand
GCATTCCAGTACTCGCCTAAGTTTGAAAATCCTACCGAGTGGTGAGCGCGGCTACGGGTCGACCACACACCCACCCCCCTCCCCCGGGGGTTGCACCGTCAAGAAGAAGGACGAGATTGTATGCACCCACCCAATGATTGGCCCCTTGCTGATGACAGGAACGTCAAGACCATTGTTTAGTACCTCGCAGATGAGCTAACCAATGCTGCCAAAGGCTCATCCAACTGGTCGACTGCTGATCCTCCTTCAGCATCTGCATCAAATGATGAGAAACCAATCCAAGAGAAAACAGATTTCACTCGAAGATAAAACCAACATATTCAAAGATAAATCCAGAGGTTCCTAACCGCAGATTAAAAGTACTCAGGCGTCAGGCCCGAAAGAGTTTTAATGATTACAAAATCACTCGGCATTCCGAGGCAAATAAAAGTGGGGCATAATGTTTTTTTCATCACTCGACGGGAGAAGGGCTGGACGGATCGCAGAAGCTGTCAAGATCGATGTTGTCGGCAATGCGGGTAGCTGCCTCAAGGAAGGTGTCCATGAAGTCCTGGAAGGAGTGCTTCTTAGTATTCGCTACCTTGAGTGCCGCCAGCTTCTCTTCTTTAGCCTCCTTGCAGTGCACGTGAACCAATGGCAAGGCGATGTCAGCGCCACAGCAGGCAAAAGATTTCTTCCACTCTTGCACTCCGTCAGGGATCTGGTTGAGTCGAGTCATCAGCGACTCGAGACTTTGAGAAAGTTCTACCTGAGGCCAGAGTTCAGCGTCCACTCGGGTCATCGCAACCTTCAACTGAGCCAGATAGTCGACAGCGTCGTCCAAGTGTGATTCCAATCGAAGCAAGTTCATCGCAACTTCATCTTCCACGGGACAGTTGATGGGGTCAAGACCTGTCTCGACCCGTCCAGTTTCAGCTTCAAAGTCCTGACAAAGTTTTGTTCCATCACAAAAAACAATGAGTCGACAATATTGCAAATTTCAGTCGACGAAAGTTATCTAATTGAACAGCCATACCTTCAAGCTTCAAGACAAGCTTCGCCACAAGTTGTTCCAAATAGGACTCTAGCTTGCCCGTTTTTGCTCTGAGGCCGTCGACTTCAGTGGTCAGGTTCTCCTTGTCCTTCCTCAGTTGCTCGACTTCCCAATTGGTGTCCGAGACGGCAGTCTTCAACTTCGTGTTCTCATCCTCCAATTTGCCGACTGAAGCCAGCTTCTGGTCCGCAAGCGTCGTCTTCTCACGTGCTTCTTTCTGAGCAGCAGCAAGGTCCAGGTCCTTCTTCTCCAAAGCCTCCTTCATTCTCTCTAAAGAAACAATACTCTTTAGACGAGCCTGAAGTTGGCGGTTTTCACTATGCACATCTGCTTGTGTGAAGTCACTCGGTTCAAAGAGAATGAATGAAAAGCAGTGGAAAGTGCGAACTACTAAGCAGACAAGACAGTCAAATGATTACCTCCCATGATGGCTGTCTCTTGTTGCGCAGTCCTGAGATTCTTCTTTGCGAGTTCAAGGTCAAGTTCAACGCTGATATGCTTCTTCTTCAACTCGGAAAGACGAGCTCCAAGATAACAAGACCTCTATAGTCAGCAAGAATGATATGTCAGTCGACAGAAATACGAGGCGTCGATAGAGAAAAGTTACTCTAAGACTACTACCGAATAAAATATTCACCAAGTAGTCTTGAGGACTACACCCAGTGGGTGCACTTAGCGTGTCCCCACTGGTTTAGATCAATACTCAGCAGGGTCTGCCCAGCGTGAGTTCAAAAAAGAAGAAGAAAGAGATACATTCTAAGACCTCAGTCGACTGCCAGCAGTCGACCGTGGTCTTGGGGACTACACCCAGTGGGTGCACTCGGCGTGCACCCACTAGTTCAGAAAGTTTACTAAGATTCAACCCAAGTCGAGTGACATGGAAGATTTCCCAAGCTTTAAGCAAAGAAACACCCCAGTGGGTGATCAGACATAAGGCAACATTCGAAAGTTCAGTCGGAGTCTTGCTGACCTGAACATTGGCCTGAAGGGCAGTACTGGCGTTGTAAGCCACCTGGCTAGCCTCGTGCACCACCTTCACCTGCTCCATGACAAGGCTCACCTGGCGAAGAGCTTCCCTAGCGTCACTCGGTGAGTCATCCGGAGTCTGATACACAACAAAAAGTGATGGCTGCAGAGCAGCTGAAGTAGTCGTTGGGTCAGAGGCGTGGGGTTGCACTGGAGCAGCAGGAGTCGATACAATCGAGTTCCCCGGACGATCAGTCGTCAGCGGGCTGGCAAATGTGACACTGGTCCGAACAGGCTCTCCGGAACGATCGACCACCTCCTCGAGCGCCGGCGTCGACTAAGGAACCTGAACTTCAAGCCTCCTCCTGCCAGAGCTCCCACTCCTCTTCCTCCTCTCCTGTAGAGGCACCTCTTCTTCTTTATCAGGAAGCAAGACAACTTCTTGCAGAACTACAGAAAGAGAGAAATGTCAGAAACTCTGCCGATTGGCGATCTACTCAACTTAACGAAGCTTGGTCGATCGGACTTACTGACTCGTGAGGTGGCCTCTTCGTCTCCTGGTGCCTTGTCAATGTCCATGTCAGTGGAGCAGAGGTGGGACTGGAAAGACACATGAATTGGTTGGTCAGAACAAGAAAATCTTCAGTCGACCTACGAAAACGCAAGCGAGATACTCACCCCGAAGCAACAGGGACGTCCATCTTGATCTGTGGCAATGTCTTCCGAGCCTTGGGAGGAGCAACTTTAGGCTGCTTGGCCACCTTCTCCATCGACTCCGGGGTCGACGTCCGAGTGCGCTTCTGAGTATTGGCACTCGGGGCCACGCTTTTCCCGCGCCTACCAGACGGATCATGCTGCTGTTTGGATCAACTTTCGGAGCGCGGCGGCGAGTCGACTTCTTCGTCCTCGTTCGACTCCTCGCTATCCTCCTCCTCCTCTTCTCTTGGAGACTCCCACTCGCCACTCTCCTCCGCACTGTCCTCCCCCTCCTGGTCTTTCTCCAAAGCTTGTTCTCCGTTGGGCATCGAATGCATCTCAGTGAATACCTGCAGAGCAAATCGGTCGAGTAAGAGTCAATCAACATCAAGTACAGTCGGAGCATGAGCGGGAAGCAGTCGGAACAAAGAGTATACCTTGTCGGGTGGGTTACCGTTGTTGAAGGGGATGACTCGCCTGGATTCTCTAGGGTTGTCCTAGTTGCCTGTGATGCTCCTCAGTCACAAAGCTACGATTTTGAATGACACTTCTTCTGGATGGATCCGAGCGGTGTCGTCCGGTCCAGAATACAACCACATCGGGTGATCGCGGGCCTGGAGAGGCTGGATGCATCAACTGAGGAACACTTCCAGCAAGTCCAGGCCGTAACACCATCATTGATGAGCTAGACCACTCTCTCCACCAACATCTTCGTCTCCACGGTCTCAGCAGCGGTTACTTTCAGTAGGGCAGGAGTCTGAACACGGTCGAACGAGAACTGGGGAAGACTAGTCGACTGACCTGGACCTGCGACGTCCTGGCAGTAGAACCAAGTCGACTGCCAGCCTCTAACAGATTCAGGGAGAGTCATGGCAGGAAAGGCACTCCTATGCCTCTTTTGGATACCTAAACCCCCACACATCTGGATGACGTGGGTTTTCGAGTCACTCGACTTTGCCTTTTTTATCGACTGGGAACGAATGGTGAAGATATGTTTGAAAAGACCCCAATGCGGTCGACACCCTAAGAAGTTCTCGCACATCGATACAAATGCAGCTAAATACATGATGGTGTTGGGAGAAAAATGGTGTAGCTGAGCGCCAAAGAAGTTCAAAAGTCCCCAGAAGAAAGGATGCGGAGGGAGCGAGAAACCCCGGTCGACGTGAGTGGCGAGCAGAACACACTCACCCGGTCGAGGTTGTGGTTCCGTCTCCCCCTTTGGCAGCCTCGCCGCTCCCATGGCGATCAGTCCGAACTCCTCCAGTTCGGCCAAATCCTCCTGCCGGACCGAAGACCGGATCCAATCGCCATGGATCCAGCCCGGCGGCAGCCCCACACGCGATGACGACCCGCAATTCCGCTTATTGCCTTTCGCCGCCCCCATCGCCTTCTTAGCGCGCTCTAGCACTGTCGTCTTGTCCTTCACCATGGCGGAGGAGCAGCGGCGTCGAGAGCGGAGGTGCTGGGCGCGGTGGAGAAGCGGAGGAGAAAGAAGGGGGAACAGGCGTGCATTGTGCAAGCGCCTTGCTACCTCTTGAGAACTGCATTGGATTTCCCCGAAGAGGAGAAGATGATGCAGTAAAGTAGCATAAGTATTTCCCTCAGTTTTTGAGAACCAAGGTATCAATCCAGTAGGAGATCACGCACAAGTCCCTCGTACCTACACAAAATGATAGCTACTCGCAACCAACGCAATTAGGGGTTGTCAATCCCTTCACGGTCACTTACGAGGGTGAGATCTGATAGAGATGATAAATAATATTTTTGGTATTTTTGATATAGAGATGCAAAGTAAAAAGTAAAAAACAAAGTAAAAACAAGGCAAGTAAATAAAGTAGTGGAGATTGATATGATGAGAATAGACCCGGGGGCCATAGGTTTCACTAGTGGCTTCTATCAAGAGCAGAAGTATTCTACGGTGGGTGAACAAATTGCTGTTGAGCAATTGATAGAAAAGCGAATAATTATGAGATTATCTAGGTATGATCATGTATATAGGCATCACGTCCAAGACAAGTAGATCGAAACAATTCTGCATCTACTACTATTACTCCACTCATCGACCGCTATCCAGCATGCATCTAGAGTATTAAGTAAAACAGAGTAACGCCTTAAGCAAGATGACATGATGTAGAGGGATAGATTCATGCAATATGATAAAAACCACATCTTGTTATCCTCGATGGCAACAATACAATATGTGACTTGCAACCCTTTCTGTCACTGGGTAAGGACACCGCAAGATTGAACCCAAAGCTAAACACTTGTCCCATTGCAACGACTACCAATCTAGTTGGCCAAACCAAACGGATAATTTGAAGAGACTTGTAAAGATAATTCAATCATACATAAAAGAATTCAGAGAAGAATCAAATATTGTTCATAGATAAGCTGGATCATAAACCCACAATTCATCGGTCTCAACAAACACACCGCAAAAAGAAGATTACATCGAATAGATCTCCACAAGAGAGGGGGAGAACATTGTATTGAGATCCAAAAAGAGAGAAGAAGCCATCTAGCTAATAACTATGGACCCGAAGGTCTGAAGTAAACTACTCACACTTCATCGGAGAGGCTATGGTGTTGATGTAGAAGCCCTCCATGGTAGATGCCCTCTCCGGCGGAGCTCTGGAACAGGCCCCAAGATGGGATCTCGCGGATATAGAAGGTTGCGGCGGTGGAATTAAGTTTTTGGCTCCTGTTCTGATCTTACGGGGGTATGTAGGTATATATAGGAGGAAGGAGTACGTTGGTGGAGCAAAAGGGGGCCCACGAGGCAAGGGGGGCGCGCCCAGGGGGGGCGCCCTCCACCCTCGTGACCTCCTCTGGCACTTCTTGGAGTAGGGTCCAAGTCTCCTGGATCACGTTCGGTGAGAAAATAACGTTCCCAAAGGTTTTATTCCGTTTGGACTCTGTTTGATATTCTGTTTCTTCGAAATACTGAAATAGGCAAAAAAGAACAATTCTGGGCTGGGCCTCCAGTTAATAGGTTAGTCCCAAAAATAATATGAAAGTGGAAAATAAAGCCCAATATAGTCCAAAACAGTAGGTAAAGTAGCATGGAGCAATCAAAAGTTATAGATATGTTGGAGACGTATCAAGCATCCCCAAGCTTAATTCCTGCTCGTCCTCGAGTAGGTAAATGATAAAAAAGAATTTTTGATGCGGAGGGATACTTTGGCATAATTTCAATGTACATCTTCTCAATTGTGACATGAATATTCAGATCCGAAAGGTTCAAGACAAAAGTTCATATTGACATAAAAGTAATAATACTTCAAGCGTACTAATCAAAGCAATCATGTCTTCTCAAAATAGCATGGTTAAAGAAAGTTATCCCTACAAAATCATATAGTCTGGCTATGCTCTATCTTCATCACACAAAGTATTTAATCATGCACACCCCCGATGACGAGCCAAGCAATTGTTTCATACTTTAATAATCTCAAACTTTTTCAACTTTCATGCAATACATGAGCATGAGCCATGGACATAGCACTATAGGTGGAATAGAATGGTGGTTGTGGAGAAGACAAAAAAGGAGAAGATAGTCTCACATGAACTAGGCGTATCAACGTGCCATGGAGATGCCCATCAATAGATATCAATATGAGTGAGTAGGGATTGCCATGCAACGGATGCACTAGAGCTATAAGTATATGAAAGCTAAACAAAAGAAACTAAGTGGGTGTGCATCCAACTTGCTTGCTCACGAAGACCTAGGGCACTTTTGAGGAAGCCCATCATTGGAATATACAAGCCAAGTTCTATAATGAAAAATTCCCACTAGTATATGAAAATGACAACATATGAGACTCTCTATCATGAAGATCATGGTGCTACTTTGAAGCACAAGTGTGGTAAAAGGATAGTAGCATTGTCCCTTCTCTCTTTTTCTCTCATATTTTTTTTCTTTTTTTTCTTTTGGTGGGCTTCTTTGGTCTCTTTTTTTTATTTGGGCTTCTTTGGCCTCTTTTATTTTTCATAAAGTCCGGAGTCTCATCCCGACTTATGGGGGAATCATAGTTTCCATCATCCTTTTCTCACTGGGACAATGCTCTAATAATGATGATCATCGTACTTTTTATTTTTCTTACAACTCAACAATTACAACTCGATACTTAGAACAAGATATGACTCTATATGAATGCCTCCGGCGGTGTACCGGGATATGCAATGAATCAAGAGCGACATGTATGCAAATTATGAAGGTGGCCTTGCCACAAATACAATGTCAACTACATGTTCATGCAAAAAGCAATATGACAAAAGTAATGTGTGTCATATGAACGGAACGGTGGAAAGTTGCATGGCAATATATCTCGGAATGGCTATCGAAATGCCATGATAGGTAGGTATGGTGGCTGTTTTGAGGAAGGTATATGGTGGGTGTATGATACCAGCGAAAAGTGAGTGGTATTAGAGAGGCTAGCAATGGTGGAAGGGTGAGAGTGCGTATAATCCATGGACTCAACATTAATCAAAAGAACTCATGCACTTGTTGCAAAAATTTAGAAGTCATCAAAAACCAAAGCATTAAACGCATACTCCTAGGGGGATAGATTGGTAGGAAAAGACCATCGCTCGTCCCCAACTGCCACTCATAAGGAAGACAATCAATAAATAAAATTGTGCTCCGACTTCATCACAAAGCGGTTCACCATATGTGCATGCTACGGGAATCACAAACTTCAACACAAGCATTCTTTAAATTCATGATCACCCCAACTAGCATTGCTTTGATATTATCACCTCCATATCTCAAAACAATTATCAAGCATCAAACTTATCTTAGTATTCAATTCACTCAAAAGAAAATTTCACATATCTTGAATACCAAGTATATTAACATTAAGCAAATTACCATGCTATTAACGACTCTCAAAATAATCCAAGTGAAGCATGAGAGATAAATAGTTTCTTTAAAACAAATCCACCACCGTGCTCTAAAAGATCTAAGTGAAGCACTAGAGCAAAAATATCAAGCTCAAAAGATATAAGTAAAGCACAATGAGCAAGACTATCAAGCTCAAACGATATAAGTGAAGCACAATGAGCAAAACTATCAAGCTCAAAAGATATAAGTGAAGCACAATGAGCAAAACTATCAAATTCTAAATCATGTATGACTCTCTCAAAAGGTGTGTACATCAAGGATGATTGTGGCAAACTAACAATCAAAGACACAAATAATAAAGACGCTCCAAGCAAAACACATATCATGTGGTGAATAAAAATATAGCTCCAAGTAAATTACCGATGGAAGTAGACGAAAGAGGGGATGCCTTCCGGGGCATCCCCAAGCTTTGACTTTTTGGTATCCTTGGATTATCTTGGGGGTGCCATGGGCATCCCCAAGCTTAGGCTCTTGCCACTCTTTGTTCCATAATCCATCAAAAGAATTCACCCAAAACACGAAAACTTCACAACACAAAACTCAATAGAAATCTCGTGAGCTCCGTTAGTGAAAGGAAACAAAAGACTGCTTCAAGGTACTGTAATAAACTCATTCTTTATTTATATTGGTGTTAAACCCACTGTATTCCAACTTCCTTATGGTTTATAAACTAATTTACTAGCCATAGATGCATTGAAATAAGCAAACAACACACGAAAAACAGAATCTGTCAAAAACAGAACAGTTTGTAGCAATCTGTGACTAACGCAAACTTCTGGAACTCTAAAAATTCTACCAAAATAGGAAGTACTGGACAATTTGTTTATTGATCAGCATCAAAAATAATAAATGCAAAAGCACGTTCCTGTGATTTATTAAAAAAAATTCTCGTGAGCGCAAAGTTTCTGTTTTTCAGCAAAATCAAATCAACTATCATCATAGCTTATCCAATAGGTTCTACTTGGCACAAACACTAATTAAAACATAAAACCACATCTAAACAGAAAGTAGAAACAAAATTTCACACTAAACAGGAACAAAAACAAAGAACACAAAATAAAATTGGGTGGCCTCCCAACAAGCGCTATCGTTTAACGCCCCTAGCTAGGCATAAAAGCGAAGATAGATCTAAGTATTGCCATCTTTGGTAGGCAATCCATAAGTGGCTCCCATGATAGATTCATATGGTAGTTTTATTTTCTTTCTAGGGAAGTGTTCCATACCATTTCTCAAGGGAAATTGGAATCTAATATTCCCTTCCTTCATATCAATAATCGCACCAATCGTTCTAAGGAAAGGTCTACCAAGAATAATAGGACATGAAGGATTGCAATCTATATCAAGAACGATAAAATCTACGGGCACATAATTCCTATTGGCAACAATAAGAACATCATTAATTCTTCCCATAGGCTTTTTAATAGTGGAATCCGCAAGATGCAAGTTTAGAGAGCAATCTTCAAAGTCACGGAAATCTAGCAAATCACACAAAGTTTTGGGAATAGTGGAGACACTAGCACCCAAATCACACAAGGCATGAAACTCATAATCTTTAATTTTAATTTTGATAGTAGGTTCCCAGTCATCATAGTGTTTTCTAGGGATAGAAACTTTCAACTCAAGTTTTTCTTCATATGATTGCATCAAGGCATCAACAATGTGTTCGGTAAAGGCTTTATTTTGACTATAAGCATAAGGAGAATCTAGCACGGATTGCAACAAGGAAATACAACCAATCAAAGAGCAATTTTCATAATTAAATTCCTTGAGATCCAAAATAGTGGGTTTAGCAACATCAAATTTTTTATTTCTTTCAATCCCACTTTCATCAATTTCATCATCAAGATCTAGAAACTCAGAATTCTTAGGACACCTTCTAGGTAAAGGAAGGTCATAATCAGTTTCATCAAGATTCATATTGCAAAACAAGGATTTAATAGGGGACACATCAATAACTTTTAGATCTTCATCTTGATTTTCAAAGGAATCGGGTTTAGTGGCCATCTTATTAACTAAGGTAGCTTGCATATCCGAAATTTCAGCTGTCATTTTTTCAAGACGAGTAATTTGAGCTCTTATAGCATTGAATTCTTTAGACATATCATCAAGTTCTTTATTCATAAAACTCATAAAACCTTTTTGTTCCTTAAGCTCGTTTCTAAAGAAATTATTATGCTCAAATTGCAAAACCATAAACTTTCTGACATTACTTTCGATCTCTTCTAGCCTTTTAAGGTGAAGATCACCAAATTTAGGGAGAGCCATTGCGACAAGTAAGCAGACTAACACACGAGCAAACAAAGAGGCAAACGAAAAATGGCAAAAGAGAAAGAGAGGAGGAGATTGGGAAAGAGAGGGCGAACAAAACGGCAAGGGTGAAGTGGGGGAGAGGAAAACGAGAGGCGAATAATGTAATGCGAGAGATAGGGATTGTGATGGGTACTTGGTATGGTTGACTTTTGTGCAAACTCCCCGGCAATGGCGCCAGAAATTCTTCTTGCTACCTCTTGAGCACTGCATTGGATTTCCCCTAAGAGGAGAGGATGATGCAGTAAAGTAGCATAAGTATTTCCCTCGGTTTTTGAGAACCAAGGTATCAATCCAGTAGGAGATCACGCACGAGTCCCTCGTACCTACACAAAACGATAGCTACTCGCAACCAACGCGGTTAGGGGTTGTCAATCCCTTCACGGTCACTTACGAGGGTGAGATCTGATAGAGATGATAAATAATATTTTTGGTATTTTTGATATAGAGATGCAAAGTAAAAAGTAAAAAACAAAGTAAAAACAAGGCAACTAAATAAAGTAGTGGAGATTGATATGATGAGAATAGACCCGGGGGCCATAGGTTTCACTAGTGGCTTCTATCAAGAGCAGAAGTATTCTACGGTGGGTGAACAAATTGCTGTTGAGCAATTGATAGAAAAGCGAATAATTATGAGATTATCTAGGTATGATCATGTATATAGGCATCACGTCCAAGACAAGTAGATCGAAACAATTCTGCATCTACTACTATTACTCCACTCATCGACCGCTATCCAGCATGCATCTAGAGTATTAAGTAAAACAGAGTAACGCCTTAAGCAAGATGACATGATGTAGAGGGATAGATTCATGCAATATGATAAATGGCAACAATACAATACGTGCCTTGCAACCCTTTCTGTCACTTGGTAAGGACACCGCAAGATTGAACCAAAAGAAAAACACTTCTCCCATTGCAAGAACTACCAATCTAGTTAGCCAAACCAAACAGATAATTCGAAGAGACTTGTAAAGATAACTCAATCATACATAAAAGAATTCAGAGAAGAATCAAATATTGTTCATAGATAAGCTGGATCATAAACCCACAATTCATCGGTCTCAACAAACACACCGCAAAAGAAGATTACATTGAATAGATCTCCACAAGAGAGGGGGAGAACATTGTATTGAGATCCAAAAAGAGAGAAGAAGCCATCTAGCTAATAACTATGGACCCGAAGGTCTGAAGTAAACTACTCACACTTCATTGGAAAGGCTATGGTGTTGATGTAGAAGCCCTCCGTGGTAGATGCCCTCTCCGGCGGAGCTCTGGAACAGGCCCCAAGATGGGATCTCGCGGATACAGAAGGTTGCGGCGGTGGAATTAGGTTTTTGGCTCCTGTTCTGATCTTACGGGGGTACGTAGGTATATATAGGAGGAAGGAGTACGTCAGTGGAGCAACAGGGGGCCCACGAGGCAGGGGGCGCGCCCAGGGGGGCACCCTCCACCCTCGTGACCGCCTCTGGCACTTCTTGGAGTAGGGTCCAAGTCTCCTGGATCACGTTCGGTGAGGAAATCACGTTCCTGAAGGTTTTATTCCGTTTGGACTCCATTTGATATTCTGTTTCTTCGAAATACTGAAATAGGCAAAAAACAGCAATTCTGGGCTGGGCCTCTGGTTAATAGGTTAGTCCCAAAAATAATATGAAAGTGGAAAATAAAACCCAATATAGTCCAAAACAGTAGGTAAAGTAGCATGGAGCAATCAAAAATTATAGATACGTTGGAGACGTATCATGCTTCGGGCCCGTCACCTTATAAAGGATCATTTCCGAGTGACTAACGTGTGGGACCAGGCAATCCTGTCAAATCCCGCAACAGTTGCGCGCAGCGTACATGGCGAAAAAGGTGGCGCGGTAATCGAGGCATCGCTGCTTATCCGAACCGCCCGTTTTGGCGCTCTTTGGCCCGCGCGCTTCCCCAAAATTTTGTATCCCGCGAAATCCGGATATACTACAGACAATCGCGCCCAAGATCTCGCGCTCTAACACAACACTCGGCGCATGAGGTCACCAGTTTAGTCGACAGCTCACTGAATGGATCAAGGCAACTGAGTTGACACTGAAGTACCGACGCGGGCATTCAGTCTTGTAGAAAACACTCGTGAAGACACAAAGCTCAGAGCAGGTTCAACTTCGACCTACTTCCCACTCGTACCTTAATCCATTCGGGGGCTACTGATGAGTATACAGACCTGGGGTAGGGTCATAGGCCTGACCTATACGTCCTACCCAAGGTCACTATCCTGGAAGATAAAAGGACCAAGAGACAACATGAGAGCGCCAGTCGAACACGTCGAGTGCAATCCACTCGACGACCACATCACTCGGAGGTCCTCCTCCCTACCGTCACTCGACCATATGGAGAGTCACTCAACCTATCAAAGACCAGGAGTCAAAAGGGCCCGCAACAGCCGGACGTTCACCCCTTAGTCTTTATAAGCATTAACAGCACTTAAGGCTAGCGTTACCAGTAACGCCTCTTACTTTATGTACATCAAGCCCCTTGTAATGGAGGTGGGCGGGGGTCCTGGCGCACTCTATATAAGCCAGCCCCTCCTCTGGGACAAGGGTTTGCAACCCCTGTAATATCACACACATAATCCAATCGACCGCCTCCGGGCACCGAGACGTAGGGCTGTTACTTCCACTGTGAAGGGACTGAACTCGTAAATCCTGTGTGTACACCTTCACCACAGCTGAGATCTTGCCTCTCCATACCTACCCCCTCTCTACTGTCAGTCTTAGGACCACAACATCATCCACTTCAATATCGTTTGCTGAAAGTCGGTGTTGAGAATAAATTGTTCCTCTCTCTCTGTCTTCAATTTGTTTCATTGCAGCCATTCTAGTTCCCGTAGAAGACATCTCAAAGCAATTTTTTTGGTATTTTTAGTTAAATAGCAACAAACATAAATAAACTATATGTGAGCGGGTAAGTAATAACCAAGCCCAATGCTCCGCGGGAATGGCGCCAGAGAATGCTTGATGACCTACAAGTGCACAGGGACGTTGTAGCACTTTCGTGATAAGTGAAGTGTGAAACCCACAAGAAGCAAATAGAAAGAAATTGCAAACCCCGCAACTAAGCTATCACTTACGTAGCTACGTAGGCACCCAAACCGTAGTATGTAAATAGCATACTTAGTAAGGTGCTAGGAACACAAATAAAGGGTAGCGTTTATCTAAACTACAAACAAGAAATAAAAGATAGAAAAATAAAGAGACTAAACTAAGTGAAACGGTGGTTGAGTAGTAAACTTTCTCATGGGAATTAGAGTCATCACCACAAGTATGATCCTGACAACACATGATAGACATGGCTCTATAGTTGTATCACTAAGCCACTTCTATATGATCTCGAGTGGGCGGAGCCAATAAAGTACGCATCTCCACTAAGGTTACCGCGTACACTCGAGCCACCACTGTGCTTCCCTACTCCGGTTATTACAACGATGATTAAGGGGAATGAACTCCCTGTGGTCACGGCCTTAAGTTCTAGGGTTCTCCACTAATCCCCATTGCAATGATCAGGGATGAAGCGAGAATAGGCCCTGTCACCACCTGCCCTCCACAACTACCCTTCTCACCAACATAATCACCTCAAGTCCATAAGTGGCTAATGCTGTGTGGGCGCCCTTCACAACACCGTGAGACAATCAACACAATACATATAAAGAGAATATTGGATTGCTTTATTCAACAAAGTACTAATTAATCATGCAAGGGTTCATCCAATTTCTCAAGAACTAACACAACTACTCAAACATCATAGAGGGAGACAACAAGTTACAAGTCGGACTGAAGGCGGTGGAGGAGAGGGGCATGGGCGGCGCCGGTTGTGATGATGGCGCGCCGGCGGTGAAGACAGCACCTGCCTGACGGCGGGTGCGCGTGGTGGAGGCACCCCTTATTCTTCCTCTTGGCTTGACCATTATCTTCTCTATGGAGGTGGTCTTAGAGCAACAATGGAGATAGATGACTGTTGTGTGGATGAATGAATGAGGTTATAGCGGCGGCTAGTGTTGGTCGTGCTTATATGAAAGCCTCCCGGTATCTCCTTCGTTGATGTGGTCATCCGAGGGCTCAAGATGAGCCTTATCTTCTCCCAGTCCCTTCATTATGAGACAAGAATCCCGTGGAAACAATTGGGGACGAAATCAGTGAAGAATCCCGTCTGGAAGGGCAACTTTCGAAGCTGTCTACAGGTTAAACGACCGCGTGTGGTCATTCGGAACACTAGCTTTCAGTCTGACCTCCTCCGGTAAAAGGGTCGCCATTTGTTTATATGAACTCAGAATTTGATGTTCTTGGGCTCGTTGGATTCGTATGAACTACAGCGATCCACTTAAAATCTTAGATCTTGATTTGGAGCACTCTGAAAAATGACTTTGTCCGACCTTCGAAAGCTAAGTCTGACCCCTGGTTGACTCCTTATTGATCATCCTTGGTCATTTCATTGTGCTTGGTCCTAGGTTGCTCCAATACACCTATAGACATAAGACAAGAAGGAAAACTAATAAAAACCAAATAAATACACAAATGTGCAATGATCGTGCAAAAACCGGTAACCATGCATAATGGACATATATTTTATTCAATGGGACATGATGTATGAAGAGAACATGCAACATATGAGATCTGAAAATGCGTAAAATATAGAGCCATCAGAGGGGTAGATATACATTCGCAAGGTTTAGAGCTTAGACAAACTCATATGATCTCAAGATAGATGTACTCTGTACCCCATCACAAATTCACAATCAATATATAAGAAGCATGACGTAGGGTTTTACCTCATCAAGAGGACCCGTACCTGCGTAAAACATCGTGTCGCTACTCTTCTTGTTGCCAACTAGCTCAGATCATCAAAGCTTGGGACCCTCTACCCAAGATCCACCGGTTTTAGCATCGACACCCCTTACATGGCGTGCCAAATGTCGTCTCGCGTGTGCAGAACACACGCGAGACACCAAGGAATGTGAATATCCCTTGTCGATTCGTAGACGGAGTGCAAGGTGAGGATCTATCGCAACAAGAAATGCATGAGGTGACACAACGATCTACCCAGATTCAGGCCACATGGTTTGCGTAATACCCTATTCCTGCTTTATGTGTGCTTTTCTTTGGTGGACAGTGAGCTACAAGTATTTCTCGAGAACGGGAAAAGTAGTGTACACCTACTGGTGTTCTACCAAGTGTCCAACCCTTGTCTCAGCAGCCAGTCCCTCCTTTTATAGCTCAAGTGGTACCACAATGGCTTCGCCGCTAAGAAAAAAGCCTCGCTCTGACAGGGTAGGTTCGTGCATTAAATGCGCGATGAATTGTCATCGTCTTCTGGCTCTCTGCAACGAACAACTGTCTTTTCACCTCCGCTCAAGGTGGCAGCTTGGTCTCGTCACGCCATGTGCCGGTACATGCATCATCCTTCTGCTCGCAATGTGTTGCAGAAGGTCTGCATTGGTAGAGCCAGGGTGCCACACGTGGGAGCACCGTGGCCTGGGCCCCTTGGGGGTCGGTTAGAATAGTCATTGTCGGGTGGCCTCCTTGCCGGGTGCTTTTGTAAACCTCACTCTTATCGCCGGAGGGTCTTGGAACTCGTCTTGCATGTTGAAGATCTTAACGAAAATCTCCATGCCATCATGAAGCTCTTTGCGAGAGTTCCTCCTTTAGCATTTATCCTCCCGACCAGAAGGAGCTGCCTGTGGTCCGTGCACGGTTGGTTTCGTGAACCAGCTCTTCACGGTACCAACACACGCAGAACAGAAGAGCGGGATCGGTCAAACACAATCAGGTGTCTTTTTTTGCAGACCCTGGAAGAAACTTGCACATCCATTTTTACAACATTTTTTTTAATTTCCATTTTTACAACATAAACCCAACAGGAAAACAAGGATTGCTCGATACAGCCGAAGGCTCTAAGCCCAACCCACTTTTACCACACCAAAATCTCAACGCTCCCGATCGACGGATCTTGCATGATTGCATCGCTAATACTCCCTCCGTCCTAAAATTCTTATTCTATAAATTTGTCTAAATACAAATATACAAGTCACATTTTAATATTAGGTACATTCGTATCTAAACAAATTTAAGACAAAATTTTTGGGACGGAGGTAGTATAACCTAGAACCCAAACCCTAGCGATCCCCACATATACAAGCCCTCGCCATTCATGGCCCTGCCACCACCATACCCTCACCGTGATGGCCAGCAACACCCCAGCCGCAGACGTGGCCACCAACTCCCTAGTCGCAGGCGCGATGGCCACCTACACCCGCCCTCTCGTCTCCGTGAAGGCTCCGGAGGGTGACATGGCCACCGTCACAGCCGCCTTCGCCCTCCCCCTCCCCAATGTCTTTACTCTGCCGATCCGCCAGGACGTCATCACCTTCGCCCACAGGCTGACCCACCGCAACAAGCTGCTGCCCGAGCCCGACTCCGTCTCCTCCCGCAGCGCCGGACAGCACATGCCGGACGAGTTGCCGCCGGGCGGGAGGACGCGGCGGAGGCGGCGACGCCGCCCGAAGAAGACGCAGCACTGAGGGAGCAGGTGTGGCG
>NW_025227487.1:88870-89575 GCF_018294505.1 Triticum aestivum | reverse complement strand
GGCGCGACGAAGGCCGTGAGAGCGCTGCACCACGCATTCCGTGCCTGGCTCGCAGGACGCTGACGGCTGCCGTGACCGGGCGTCATGCCGCAGCCCTGACGTGTTCTAGGGCTCGTTTTGAGTCTATTTTGTTTAAGTTCAGGATTGTTTTTCTCCACGTCAAAAATCAATTTAACTGTTTTTCGATCCGTCGATTTAATTCTATGAGATGCGACTTTTGTAAGACAATCAAATGCGAATCCAAGTCAATGGAATAATTTGATTCCCGCCTCGGAGTTACGGGGTCACATTTGTCATCTCGCCTTCCATTATTATTCTTCCGGCCCCTTTGATCCGAAGCAACTCAACTGCAAAGTCCGAGAAACAATCAGACAGCAGCTCGTCTGGCACCTAGCTTCCCATATCAGTTGGTGACATTTACATTCAATCCTGCAAGGATGGGTCATGTCTAAAGTTGAGCATCTCCAAGAGCGAACCTATTTGTTTGTCCACCGGTGCACTTACAAACAAGATCCACTTGTCAGGAATCATGTCAACACACCCTAATGGTGAATTAGACCTAGATGCAACGAATTACCCCATTATATACGTGGACCTATAAAATAGGTGTTTCTTTACAAAACTAGCACCAAAAGTAGGTGGTTTGTGCCATTTCCTCATCATTACTACTTTGCTATAAAAATCACTAAGTACAACAAATAAAGT
>NW_025227487.1:87613-88127 GCF_018294505.1 Triticum aestivum | reverse complement strand
TATCGTATCGTCAAGCTTGCCTTCCATGCCAAGGAAAGTCCCATCCGGACACGGGACGAAGTCTTCAATCTTGTATCTTCATAGTCCGGGAGTCCGGCCAAAGGTCATAGTCCGGTCATCCGGACACCCCCTAATTCAGGACTCCCTCAGTAGCCCCCGAACCAGGCTTCAATGACGATGAGTCCGGCGCGCAGATTTGTCTTCGGCATTGCAAGGCGGGTTCTTCTCCAAATCCCATATACCTGTCGAATAGTGTCCGGCTTCTGATGAATGTTGCGCTCCTTGGCTTCTGCGCCCAATAATGGCCATCTTCCACGTGTCAAAAGAATGCGAAAAGATAGGGTGTTTTTTCATTTACCCCCCTAGCTGCGCAAATGGGTCGCCTATAAAAGAGGCGGGGATTTAGATCCGAATCACACCATCTTCCCTCCACGAGCATTCATCGGAGCGCATTCGACAGAGATCCATTCCATCATGGCCGGTCGACGCAGCTCCTCCTCTCGCCCCCCCCCCC
>NW_025227487.1:80293-87205 GCF_018294505.1 Triticum aestivum | reverse complement strand
TAGCGCTCCAAGCCAAGGGGCTTCTCCCCCCAGCTTACATGGTCCCAGTTCGAGCCGGGATTGCCACCTATAATGGCGGAGAGCAAGCGGAGAGCGTCCCCAATCCCTCCAAAGGAGAGCGGGTATGCCTTGTCCCTTATTTAATAAGAGGGCTCGGATTTCCAATTCATCCATTTCTCCGGGGGCTCCTGAAGTTCTATGGCCTCCAGTTACACAACCTTACGCCTGCCTCCATATTGCATATTGCGGGCTTTGTAGCCCTTCGCGAGCTGTTTTTGGGCATCGATGCCCATTTCGGCTATGGAAGAAGTTGTTTTGCCTCGTGCCCCGTTCTCAGGAGGGGTCGATATATCAAGTGGGCGGAGCCGAACTATGGCGCATCGCCGGGACCGGATATCTATACGGAACCCCAAAGAAGGCGTCCGAAGACTGGCCTTCAGAATGGTTTTATATAGAAGACGTCCTTCTGCCAGAGCCTGTATGGATCGGCCTCCCTGAGTTCGATAATGCACCCTTGAAGAAGCGCCTGAGCTGGCGCCCACGGATCCCTCAGAAGGAAAATGACAGGGACGTCCTTTACCTGATGAGCCGGATAAGGTTGTTAGCTCATTCCGGACTGATCATGATCGAGGTCATGGCCACATGCATTACGCGGGGGGTGCAGCCGCTTCAGTATAGAGGCCACCCCATGTGGGATTTCAACGGGAGGACGACGCCACCCGGTGCAGCCGTAAGGGGCCGGATTCAGCTGCCACTCTAATGAAGATCTTGTCCGCTTTGTACAAGGGAGAAGAGGGGGAATTCCTCCGCGTCAACCCACGGGGCAGATTTTCTATGTACAATCCTCCAAGCTGGGTAAGCGAACACTTTCACTTGCCCATCCGTTTTCATATTCCCATAGTTAAGTACTTAGTCTAGCAATTTCAACGCAGGAGCTACGCCAGACTGTAAAGGAGATAAACAACCCTCCTCCACAACCTAAGGACCCGGAACAGTCCCTCGACCCGGACTCCCAAGAGGACCCGGACTTATGTGTGGAGCTGATTGATGGGGTGTTTCATCAATTGAGTAAGGACAACACCTTAGTGGCCATTACGACCGATTATCCCAGACTACTTCTAGCCTCAAAGGTAACTGAGACCGAAGTCCTAGTATTTTCAAGAGGGTCCATCCGTGCTTATTTTCGTATACCAACGGCGTTTTTTGCAGGGGAAGTCCTTGAGGCGGAGGGCCGAGCCCGCGGCGGCTAGCCAACAAGGGCCATCGAGGCCCAGCGGGCTAAAAAGAAGTGCGGACTGGATCGAGATGCCGGTGCAATGGTACGGCATGCAATTTTAATGCCCAGGGTTTATGCCCTCAAGGCATACTAATGCTCATGCTCTCTTCAGGAAGAAGATCGCCCGCCGGACTATGTCCACCGACCAGGCTTCAAGGCCGGGTCCGGAAGCGGAGGCGAACACGGGGCGCGCACCGGACGCTCCTCCGACAAAGGATGCGGATGGGCTGTCTGCCACCAATTCCGAGGTGGAGAGTGCCATGAACCACAGGCGTCGCCGGACTGTTCTTCGTGATGCTTGTTTTTTCCAAGAGGCGTTGGACGCTTTTAATACGGGAGATGCGTACCCGTGCCGCTCAAAATGGTTTAGCCAGAGCCACAGAGCAGTATGTAAAAGACATACGTGTGAGAAAATTTGATGGTTATATATGTCAGTAGCCCCCGAGACTTGAAACAGTTAGAATGACTGATTTAAGGATCATTTGTTATGCAGGATCTTACAGAAAAGAATACCCGACTGTCCCAGGAGCTGGAAGAGTGCAAAGCCCAACTTGAGGCCGCACTAGCCGCAACAAGGAAGGCCAACGAGACCCCCTCTGGTAATATACGCTTCGAAAGATAAGTATGTTGTGAAGTGCAGCATGTGTGCAATTTTGACAATAAAAGTGCAGATGGCGCCGGAGTGGATCCGGACAAGCAGCAACTCTTGCACCAGTTAAAGGCCGGGAGAGCATGCTTACAAGGGTGAGGCAAGAGAAGAACAAGCTTCAAGATGCCAACACCCAGCTGGGCGAGGAACTAAAGGATGTTCGTGCTCAGCTGTCGGACTCCGTGAAGGAGAATCGGTGGCTTCGACGCGGCATTTTTAGTAAGTGCTTGAACGAACTATGAAAAGAAGAGTTCGGCGAGGAAGTCGAATTGACAGCATTATGTCTGTAGGTATGCTGACAGGTTGACCTGCGGAGGAAATGCCCGGTTCTATGGGTGACCTTCTTCCCGAGCTCTCACAACTGCACGAACGAGTTCGGCAGGTGATGCAAGGCGTCGCCCAGGCCTTGTGGCCATCCGTCTCCGTGCCCGAAGGCCTTGGAGAGCTTGCAGAGAAGCTGAAGGGAGCGCGGCGGCGCTTTCGATTATGGAAGATATCGGCCTGTCATCAAGGCGCCAGGGAAGCCTGGGCCATGGTGAAGACGCGGTACACGAAGGCTGACCCAAACCACATGGCCGAGGTCGGACCTGTGGGGCCCGATGGGATGGAGATCCCTGTCAGTTTAGTGTACGGCCAGGTAGAGTTGGCCGCAAAATATTCCCAACAGGACTGTAAACTACACAACATGTTGGATGGTATTGAAGAGGAATATACCCAGTCAAATTGACTATGTAATTTAAAATGACATGTAAAATGCCTTCTAGCCGGATTGTAGATCGTTTGTCATAGCGGACCTTTTCGCTTCAACCTCGGGACCTGATAGTCCGGAGTGTGTCCGAATACCCTCTCGGTTATGTAAGAACCGGGGCATGCGTGGAGACCAGGCATAGGGGTCATTAGTGCTTTTATCAGACAAGTGCCCAACTAGTTATGTTATATTACATGGTTAGTAAGAAACATCTTCCAGGGAGAATAGTTCCGTTAGGGGTTCCTTTCCCTGGGAGGCATGCCCTAAAGTGCATGTCCAAACTGCGAAAAAAGCAGAAAAGCATCTGGGGGCGGATAAATAAACGAGGTAAAAATCATCTTTTAGTTCACCGACCGAATATTCCCTTAAGAACGCTAGCTTTCGGCTTCACCCAGTCTAAGGTACACATCCGGCTGACCCGGCAGTAACAATCGCAGAGCGGCTCCCTTTACCACCTAGCCGAACAATCGGGAACGTAGGGGTAAGCACAGGAGCCAGGCAATCCAGCTTGGCCAAAACTTAAGTCATATCGATGCATATAATGGTGAATAAAAGGTACATGCGGAAGTGTGACACATGTGTTGGGCAAGGCCCGTATAAACAAGCTTCTGTTAAAGAAGCCCCCAGGTATAGTGAGCGCGGATAGCGCGTCAATTGTGTGCGAGCGAGGCGCAAACGAGCCCTTAGAAGGCTGTAATAGAAAAAGAGGGAGAAGGAGAGAAATATAAGATAGCTAATGTGTAAAAAATAGACAGAAGAAGGATACGAACACAGAGTCCAGCGCTAGGCATAGAATCTTCGTAGGCGTGCTGCGTTCCATGGGTTCGGCTCGAGTCGGTTATCCGATGCATTTCGCAGACGATACGCTCCACCAGTCAGGACTTGGTCGATTATGAAGGGACCTTCCCATTTGGGCTTGAGTTTGTCCTTTTTCTTGTCCGGCAGGCGTAGAACTAATTCACCAACATTGTAAGTTTTGGCCCGTACTTCTTTGCTTTGGTATCTTCGAGCCTGCTGTTGATAGAATGCAGAACGGGCTTTCGGCACATCACGCTCCTCTTCCAATGCGTCCAAGCTGTCCTGCCGATCGAGTTCGGCTTCTTTTTCTTCGTACATGCGCACGCGAGGTGAGTCATGAATTATGTCGTAGGGCAGGACTACCTCTGCGCCGTATACCATAAAAAATGGTGTGAATCTGGTAGTGCGATTCGGCGTGGTCCGTAGCCCCCAAAGTACGGGGTCAAGCTCCTCTACCCAGTGCGTGTTAGATTCCTTGAGGGACCGCACTAGTCTGGGTTTGATGCCGCTCATGATTAGACCATTTGCCCGTTCGACTTGACCGTTAGTTTGTGGGTGATAGACTGAAGCGTAGTCGAGCTTGATGCCCATGTTTTTGCACCAAAGTTTTACCTCGTCAGCCGTAAAGTTCATGCCGTTATCAGTGATGATGCTGTGGGGGACGCCGTAACGGTGTACGACCCCTGATATGAAGTCTATCACTAGTCCGGATTCGGCCGTCTTGACAGGCTTGGCCTCTATCCATTTGGTGAATTTGTCAACCATGACCAATAAGTATTTTTGCTTGTGGGTTCCCCTTTAAGGGGTCCGACCATGTCAAGCCCCCAGACCGCGAAGGGCCAGGTGATGGGTATAGTTTGGAGGGTGGTGGGTGGCATATGGCTTTGGTTAGCAAATAATTGGCAACCGACGCATCGTTGGACTAAGTCCTGAGCATCTGCCCAGGCCGTCGGCCAATAAAATCCAGTACGGAAGGCCTTGCTTACAAGGGCCCGGGCTGCGGCGTGGTGCCTGCCGAGTCCGACATGAATTTCAGCCAGAAGGTTCCGCCCTTCCTCTTAGGAGATACACCTTTGAAGGACTCCGGTGGTGCTTTTCTTATAAATCTCTCCTTCATGGACTTTGTAGGCTTTAGATCGCCGCACTATACAGCGTGCCTCGTTTTGGTCCTCGGGGAGTTCCTGCCTAGTTAGGTAGGCTAAGAATGGTTCTGTCCACGGGGCAATGACTGTCATTATTACGTGGGCTGAGGATCTTACTTCGTTGGCAGAGCCTCCCGTTGTGTCAGAATGTTCGGTGTCAGGTGGTGCGGCTGAGTCCGGGTTGTTATTTCCGGACTCCCCTTCCAATTGTACGGATGGCTTGAATAGCCTCTCCAAGAAAATGTTGGGGGGACTGCATCGCGCTTTGTGCCGATGCGTGCCAAGACGTCTGCTGCCTGATTGTTTTCTCGGGCTATATGGTGAAATTTGAGCCCCTCGAACCGAGCTGACATTTTTAGGACGGCATTGCGATAAGCTTCCATTTTCGGATCCTTGGCATCAAAATCTCCATTTATTTGGGATATCGCGAGGTTCGAATCCCCACGCACCTCTAGGCGTTGAATGCCCATGGAGACTGCCATTCGGAGACCATGTAGAAGGGCCCCATATTCGGCTGCATTGTTAGAGTCCGTATACATTATCTGGAGTACATATTGAACTGTATCTCCTGTTGGGGACGTCAGAACGAAGCCAGCCCCCAGACCCGCTAGCATTTTGGAGCCGTCGAAGTGCATGATCCAGTTGGAATATATGCCATACTCTTTAGGGAGTTTGGCTTCAGTCCATTCAGCGACAAAGTCGGCCAAAACTTGCGACTTGATAGCTCGTCGTGGCTTATAGGTTATGTCGAACAGGAGGAGCTCAATGGCCCATTTGGCAATCCGGCCCGTCGCATCGCGGTTGTTTATAATATCATCAAGAGGTACTTCGGAGGCTACTGTTATTGAACACTCTTGAAAGTAGTGTCGTAGCTTCCGGGACGCCATGAACACTGCGTACGCTATCTTTTGGTAATGCGGGTACCGTGACTTGCATGGAGTGAGGACAGTGGACACGTACTAGACTGGTTTTTTAAGGGGGAATTTGTGTCCGTCCGTTTCTCGTTCGACGACGAGCACTGCGCTTACAACTTGATGAGTTGCCGCAATGTATAATAGCATTGGTTCGCCAATGTCAGGTGCGGCCAGGACCGGGTTTGTTGCCAATATGGCTTTTATTTCTTCGAGTCCGGCCGTGGCAGCATCCGTCCACTCGAAGTGTTCGGTGCGCCGGAGGAGGCGATAAAGGGGTAATGCCTTTTCTCCCAAGCGGGAGATGAAGTGGCTTAGAGCCGCCATGCATCCAGTCAATTTTTGTATTTGTTTGAGGTCCTTTGGAATATCCAATTGTGACAGAGCTCGGATCTTGGCTGGGTTTGCTTCAATTCCTCTACCGGATACAATGAAGCCCAAGAGCTTTCCGGCTGGTACGCCGAAAACGCATTTTTCCGGGTTAAGCTTGATGTCATATGTTCGAAGGTTATCGAACGTGAGCCTCAAGTCGTCTACTAGAGTTTCGACATGCTTGGTTTTGACGACCACGTCATCCACGTATGCTTCAACTGTTTTGCCGATCTGGTTGGCCAGACATGTCTGAATCATGCGCTGATATGTTGCGCTGGCGTTTTTGAGCCCGAAGGGCATTGTGTTGAAGCAGAATGGGCCGTATGGGTGATAAATGCCGTTGCGGGTTGGTCTGGCTCTGCCATCTTAATTTGATGGTAGCCAGAGTATGCGTCGAGGAAACACAATGAATCGTGTCCTGCGGTAGCGTCGATGATTTGATCAATGCGGGGGAGGGAGAAGGGATCCTTTGGGTAAGCCTTGTTGAGGTCCTTGAAATCGGCGCATAGGCGCCAGGATTTGTCCTTCTTTGGTACCATCACCAGGTTTGCAAGCCAGTCCGGATGTTTTATATCTCTGATGAATCCGGCTTCCAGTAGTTTGGCTAGCTCCTCTCCCATGGCTTGTCTCTTAGGTTCAGATAAACGCCAAAGAGCCTGCTTAACAGGCTTGAATCCTTTTAGGATGTTTAGGCTGTGCTCGGCCAGCCTGCGTGGGATTCCTGGCAAGTCTGAAGGGTGCCAGGCAAAAATGTCCCAATTTTCGCGTAGGAATTCTCGTAGTGCGGCGTCTACATCATGGTTTAATTGTGCCCCGATGGAGGCCATTTTTGTAGGGTCCGTTGGATGGAATTGGAATTTGACTATTTTGTTTGCCTGTTTAAAGGAGGTGGACTTGGATCTCTTGTCGAGTATCACGTCATCCCTGTCCACCATGGAGCGCAGTGCAGTTAGTTCCTCGGCCGCTAGGGCTTCGGATAATGCCTCAAGGGCCAGTGCGGCTCTCTTGTTTTCGAC
>NW_025227487.1:77651-78282 GCF_018294505.1 Triticum aestivum | reverse complement strand
GGCCAAGGAGTTTCCGAATTCGGAATCTTGGGTTCTTGGATGTTGTCCAATGAATCTGGCCCGCTGCCTGACTTTAGGTTTAGGGCTTGAGTGACGTCCTCCCCTCCGCGGGTATCCGACTTGGAGGGATCGGGAATCCGGACATATTTGGTCCTTAAGATGGGTATAGATTCGCCGCATTGTTCCTCCACCACTGCGACGTGGCGGGTGACCTGGGGAGAGTCTCTTGGATCGGGTTTAAGCCCAATCTGATCGTAGTCTGTAGCGACAACCAGGGCGGCGATGCGATCCAAGAGCTCGTTTAAGGAAGAGAGCTCCATCAGATCTAACTGCTCGGCGAGTTCCGAGTTGATGTGGAGATTGCTTTCGATGACCCGAGAAGTCATCGTCGGCACGGCGGCCGAACATGCGGTCATAAGAAAACCGCCTAGCCGGAGAGTTTGGCCGATAGCCAAAGCTCCTTTAGCAACAGCGCCGCCTTTAAAGACGGGATGTGGCATCCTTCCTGATGTCGACGGCACAGTGGAACTCTCAATGAAAGCACCAATGTCGGTGTGAAAACCGGCGGATCTCGAGTAAGGGGTCCCAAACTGTGCGTCTAGGCGGATGGTAACAGGAGACAAGGGACACG
>NW_025227487.1:75867-77284 GCF_018294505.1 Triticum aestivum | reverse complement strand
TGTTTTTACCTAGGTTCGGGCTCTCTCGATGGAGGTAAACCCCTACTCCTGCTTGATTAATATTGATGATATGGGTAGTACAAGAGTAGATCTACCACGAGATCAGAGAGGCTAAACCCTAGAATCTAGCCTATGGTATGATTGTTGTTCGTCCTACGGACTAAAATCCTCCGGTTTATATAGACACCGAAGAGGGCTAGGGTTACACAGAGTCGGTTACAACGGGAGGAGATCTATGTATCATATCGCCAAGCTTGCCTTCCACGCCAAGGAAAGTCCCATCCGGACACGGGACGAAGTCTTCAATCTTGTATCTTCATAGTCCAAGAGTCCGGCCATCGGGCCATCCGGACTCCCTCACCCGCGCTTACAAAAAAATCAAAACAAATACTAGAAAAATTCAAAAAATACCATTTTTTTGCTGCGGTAGATAATTTGATGCGTGAAGTCTGCTCCAATTTTCAAATCATTTAGACATTTGAGGAGCTCTCGGAAAAAAGACAAATTGGGGGTCTGTAAAAATGTTTACTGTTCATGTACTGTTTTGGCCCGATCTGTCTTTTATGCTGAGAGCTTCTCAGATGTCCAAATGACTTGAAATTTGGAGTGGGCCTCATGCATCAAATTGTCTACCGCACAAAAAAATTGGAATTTTTTGAATTTGTTTTGATTTTTTTACGAATTGTTTTCTAACAGGGTGCAGATGAGCCTGGGCACCGAAACGCCCTACTAAAAGTCGATAATCCATCTTTGCACCCGAGCTCATCAAATAAAGTCGAAAATCCATCTCACAAATAAAGTTGCATTATTTTCTATGAGCTATAATATCTGTATATAAAAAGATGGCTATTTTTACAACATTACTAGTCAAAAGAAACCCATGGTTGCAACTTCTCCATTGGCTGGTCATAGCCCCAGCACCGCCCCCACGCGTCTCGAAGCACATCGTCATTCCGGTTGTAGCACACGGTCCATCATAGCACACATGACGTCGTCGACCTAGTTGCTTCTCGCACCGCCCATCCTGTCGCCGTTGTTCCAACACTGCCCATGGCCAGATGCAGCTCCCGCCGTAGCACTACAGGAATCTGGTACTTTGCCGTCTGCCATAGCGGACGGCAAAGGCAAGGTTGGTAGACGGCAAAGGGCTCCGGCAAAGAAAGGGTCGGCAAAGGCCTTCTTTGCTGTCTGTTTTTTGCAGCGGACGGCAAAGAGGCCTTTGCCATCAGCGGCAGACGACAAATGGCATGGCTCTTTGCCATCTGCTGGCAGACGGCAAATGCTGCAGGTTCTTTGCCGTCTGTTGGCAGATGGCAAAGAGACCAAATAGGCATTAATTATGTTTCTTCTTATATCAATTCATTTTCATAGAAAATCAAACACACACACACACATATATATTATATATATATATGAC
>NW_025227487.1:72714-75048 GCF_018294505.1 Triticum aestivum | reverse complement strand
GTGGTATCCGCTGCTGAACGGGGCCACTTGAAATGTGACCTCCTCGGACCTGTAATTATCCGGCGTGCCGAACACCACATCCAGTGTGATTTTTCCTGTACAACACGCTTCCCGACTGGGGATTATTCCTCTAAAGGTTGTGTTGCTTCGCTCAATGCGGCTCCAGTCTATTTCCATTTTTCGAAGGGTTTCCTCATCAATGAGGTTCAATCCGCTGCCACCGTCCATGAGTACCTTGGTAAGTCAAAAGTCGCCCACTATCGGACTGAGGACCAATGCGGCTGGTGCTTGGGCTGTTCGGAATTTAGGTTCGTCACTGGCATTAAAGGTAATAGCCGTGTCACTCCATGGGTTTATTGTTGCTACCTGGTAGACTTCGGTAAGGCTGCGGAGTGTTTGTTTCCGCATATTGCTTGATGCGAAAGTCTCGAAGACTGTTGATACTGTACCGGTATTCCTGGGGTGGTGCTCTGCGGATTCTGGAGTTAGAAGCTCCTCGCCGCTTCTGGCCACCTGCCGGAGTATCCAACATGCTCTAAGGCTATGAGTTGGTGTGACGCCCTCTGTACTATGAATTTTACAGGGTCCATTTAGCCATCCCTCCAGTACGGTTCCATACCCTATAGAGGGTTTTTGTTTTTTGGTGATTAACCCCTGTGCATGGCGATAATGCGCCCTTTTATTTCGGACCGGGGTTGTATTCAGGGCCGGATCGTCCCAGAATTCTATTTTGGTTTTCCGGACGCTTTCCATCGCACAGTATTTTCGTACCATGGATGCCAAGTGAGCGAAGCGTGTAATATCACGGCGACTTATGGCGTTGAGGATTCCGATGTCCGTGCAATTGATGGTGAATAAAACCACTAAGTTCAATAAAGGCAAGGGTAAGAAGAACTTCAAGAAGGACGGCAAGGGAGTTGTCGCGCCCGGTAAGCCACTTGCCGGGAAGAAGCCAAAGAATGGACCCAAGCCTGAGACTGAGTGCTTTTATTGCAAGGGAAGCAGACACTGGAAGCGAAACTGCCCCAAATACTTAGCGGACAAGAAGGACGGCAACACTAAAGGTATATGTGATATACATGTAATTGATATGTACCTTACCAGTACTCGTAGTAGCTCCTGGGTATTTGATACCGGTGCAGTTGCTCGTATTTGTAACTCAAAGCAGGAGCTGCAGAATAAGCGGAGACTGGCGAAGGACGAGGTGATGATGTGCGTCGGGAATGGTTCCAAGGTCGATGTGATCGCCGTCGGCAACTACCTCTACATTTACCTACGGGATTAGTTTTAAACCTCAATAATTGTTATTTAGTACCAGCTTTGAGCATGAACATTGTATCTGGATCTTGTTTAATACGAGATGGCTACTCATTTAAATCCGAGAATAATGGTTGTTCTATTTATATGAGAGATATGTTTTATGGTCATGCCCCGATGGTCAATGGTTTATTCTTAATGAATCTCGAATGTGATGTTACACATATTCATAGTGTGAATACCAAAAGATGTAAAGTTGATAATGATAGACCCACATACTTGTGGCACTGCCGCCTTGGTCAAATTGGTGTCAAGCGCATGAAGAAGCTCCATGCTGATGGACTTTTAGAGTCTCTTGATTATTAATCATTTGACACATGCGAACCATGCCTCATGGGCAAAATGACCAAGACTCCGTTCTCCGGAACAATGGAGCGAGCAACCCACTTATTGGAAATCATACATACTGATGTGTGCGGTCCAATGAGCGTTGAGGCTCGCGGAGGATATCATTATGTTCTCACTCTCACTGATGACTTGAGTAGATATGGGTATGTCTACTTGATGAAACACAAGTCTAAGACCTTTGAAAAGTTCAAGGAATTTCAGAAATGAGGTAGAGAATCAACGTGACCGAAAGATAAAGTTCTTACGATCAGATCATGGAGAAGAATATTTAAGTCATGAATTTGGTACGCACTTAAGGAAATGTGGAATCGTTTCACGACTCACGCCGCCTGGAACACCTCAGTGTAACGGTGTGTCCGAACGTCGTAATCACACTTTATTGGATATGGTGCGATCTATGATGTATCTTACCGATTTACCGCTATCTTTTTGGGGATACGCTCTAGACACAGCTACATTCACTTTAAATAGGGCACCGTCTAAATCCGTTGAGACGACACCGTATGAATTATGGTTTGGGAAGAAACCTAAGTTGTCGTTTCTAAAAGTTTGGGGATGCGATGCTTATGTCAAGAAACTTCAACCTGAAAAGCTCGAACCCAAGTCGGAAAAATGCGTCTTCATAGGATACCCTAAGGAAACCATTGGGTATACCTTCTACCTCAGATC
>NW_025227487.1:70776-72704 GCF_018294505.1 Triticum aestivum | reverse complement strand
TGTTTTTACCTAGGTTCGGGCTCTCTCGATGGAGGTAAACCCCTACTCCTGCTTGATTAATATTGATGATATGGGTAGTACAAGAGTAGATCTACCACGAGATCAGAGAGGCTAAACCCTAGAATCTAGCCTATGGTATGATTGTTGTTCGTCCTACGGACTAAAATCCTCCGGTTTATATAGACACCGAAGAGGGCTAGGGTTACACAGAGTCGGTTACAACGGGAGGAGATCTATGTATCATATCGCCAAGCTTGCCTTCCACGCCAAGGAAAGTCCCATCCGGACACGGGACGAAGTCTTCAATCTTGTATCTTCATAGTCCAAGAGTCCGGCCATCGGGCCATCCGGACTCCCTCACCCGCGCTTACAAAAAAATCAAAACAAATACTAGAAAAATTCAAAAAATACCATTTTTTTGCTGCGGTAGATAATTTGATGCGTGAAGTCTGCTCCAATTTTCAAATCATTTAGACATTTGAGGAGCTCTCGGAAAAAAGACAAATTGGGGGTCTGTAAAAATGTTTACTGTTCATGTACTGTTTTGGCCCGATCTGTCTTTTATGCTGAGAGCTTCTCAGATGTCCAAATGACTTGAAATTTGGAGTGGGCCTCATGCATCAAATTGTCTACCGCACAAAAAAATTGGAATTTTTTGAATTTGTTTTGATTTTTTTACGAATTGTTTTCTAACAGGGTGCAGATGAGCCTGGGCACCGAAACGCCCTACTAAAAGTCGATAATCCATCTTTGCACCCGAGCTCATCAAATAAAGTCGAAAATCCATCTCACAAATAAAGTTGCATTATTTTCTATGAGCTATAATATCTGTATATAAAAAGATGGCTATTTTTACAACATTACTAGTCAAAAGAAACCCATGGTTGCAACTTCTCCATTGGCTGGTCATAGCCCCAGCACCGCCCCCACGCGTCTCGAAGCACATCGTCATTCCGGTTGTAGCACACGGTCCATCATAGCACACATGACGTCGTCGACCTAGTTGCTTCTCGCACCGCCCATCCTGTCGCCGTTGTTCCAACACTGCCCATGGCCAGATGCAGCTCCCGCCGTAGCACTACAGGAATCTGGTACTTTGCCGTCTGCCATAGCGGACGGCAAAGGCAAGGTTGGTAGACGGCAAAGGGCTCCGGCAAAGAAAGGGTCGGCAAAGGCCTTCTTTGCTGTCTGTTTTTTGCAGCGGACGGCAAAGAGGCCTTTGCCATCAGCGGCAGACGACAAATGGCATGGCTCTTTGCCATCTGCTGGCAGACGGCAAATGCTGCAGGTTCTTTGCCGTCTGTTGGCAGATGGCAAAGAGACCAAATAGGCATTAATTATGTTTCTTCTTATATCAATTCATTTTCATAGAAAATCAAACACACACACACACATATATATTATATATATATATGACCAATATAGCATATCCAACACATATTACCAATACTCATGAACACATATATCCATGAACACATATCCAACAAATATTACAAGGAATGATCTAAAACTAAATATCTATTTTCCTAAAAACTATCTTATTACTAAGATCTTCTCTGGATCTTCTTCTTTTCTTCCAACCTGCATAACAAAAACACTAAGAAAGAGAGAATGGGTTAGGAGTAGAAATGTAGCATTTCACTTGGTGAAATGCAATGCTGTAGGAACCAGTACTTGAGATAAAGATAATCTTAGTTAAGATCCTGATTTTCAAAGTATCTTAATTAGAAAGCCAAATAGAGTAAACCAATACCAAAGAGCCAAAGGAGAGAACCAGCCAAGGACCCAATCAAGAAGCCACCACAATTAGCAGTTAGTTAAATGCCAACACAAAGACCACTATCAATACTAGCTCCAGGAATTAAGCTCACTAAAAACTAGTGATTAAAGCCAAAGATTAGACTTCATCACCACAATCAGTTTTGTCC
>NW_025227487.1:70238-70766 GCF_018294505.1 Triticum aestivum | reverse complement strand
GTCCTTGAAATCGGCGCATAGGCGCCAGGATTTGTCCTTCTTTGGTACCATCACCAGGTTTGCAAGCCAGTCCGGATGTTTTATATCTCTGATGAATCCGGCTTCCAGTAGTTTGGCTAGCTCCTCTCCCATGGCTTGTCTCTTAGGTTCAGATAAACGCCAAAGAGCCTGCTTAACAGGCTTGAATCCTTTTAGGATGTTTAGGCTGTGCTCGGCCAGCCTGCGTGGGATTCCTGGCAAGTCTGAAGGGTGCCAGGCAAAAATGTCCCAATTTTCGCGTAGGAATTCTCGTAGTGCGGCGTCTACATCATGGTTTAATTGTGCCCCGATGGAGGCCATTTTTGTAGGGTCCGTTGGATGGAATTGGAATTTGACTATTTTGTTTGCCTGTTTAAAGGAGGTGGACTTGGATCTCTTGTCGAGTATCACGTCATCCCTGTCCACCATGGAGCGCAGTGCAGTTAGTTCCTCGGCCGCTAGGGCTTCGGATAATGCCTCAAGGGCCAGTGCGGCTCTCTTGTTTTCGAC
>NW_025227487.1:69382-70228 GCF_018294505.1 Triticum aestivum | reverse complement strand
GTGGTATCCGCTGCTGAACGGGGCCACTTGAAATGTGACCTCCTCGGACCTGTAATTATCCGGCGTGCCGAACACCACATCCAGTGTGATTTTTCCTGTACAACACGCTTCCCGACTGGGGATTATTCCTCTAAAGGTTGTGTTGCTTCGCTCAATGCGGCTCCAGTCTATTTCCATTTTTCGAAGGGTTTCCTCATCAATGAGGTTCAATCCGCTGCCACCGTCCATGAGTACCTTGGTAAGTCAAAAGTCGCCCACTATCGGACTGAGGACCAATGCGGCTGGTGCTTGGGCTGTTCGGAATTTAGGTTCGTCACTGGCATTAAAGGTAATAGCCGTGTCACTCCATGGGTTTATTGTTGCTACCTGGTAGACTTCGGTAAGGCTGCGGAGTGTTTGTTTCCGCATATTGCTTGATGCGAAAGTCTCGAAGACTGTTGATACTGTACCGGTATTCCTGGGGTGGTGCTCTGCGGATTCTGGAGTTAGAAGCTCCTCGCCGCTTCTGGCCACCTGCCGGAGTATCCAACATGCTCTAAGGCTATGAGTTGGTGTGACGCCCTCTGTACTATGAATTTTACAGGGTCCATTTAGCCATCCCTCCAGTACGGTTCCATACCCTATAGAGGGTTTTTGTTTTTTGGTGATTAACCCCTGTGCATGGCGATAATGCGCCCTTTTATTTCGGACCGGGGTTGTATTCAGGGCCGGATCGTCCCAGAATTCTATTTTGGTTTTCCGGACGCTTTCCATCGCACAGTATTTTCGTACCATGGATGCCAAGTGAGCGAAGCGTGTAATATCACGGCGACTTATGGCGTTGAGGATTCCGATGTCCGTGCAATT
>NW_025227487.1:67955-69372 GCF_018294505.1 Triticum aestivum | reverse complement strand
TGTTTTTACCTAGGTTCGGGCTCTCTCGATGGAGGTAAACCCCTACTCCTGCTTGATTAATATTGATGATATGGGTAGTACAAGAGTAGATCTACCACGAGATCAGAGAGGCTAAACCCTAGAATCTAGCCTATGGTATGATTGTTGTTCGTCCTACGGACTAAAATCCTCCGGTTTATATAGACACCGAAGAGGGCTAGGGTTACACAGAGTCGGTTACAACGGGAGGAGATCTATGTATCATATCGCCAAGCTTGCCTTCCACGCCAAGGAAAGTCCCATCCGGACACGGGACGAAGTCTTCAATCTTGTATCTTCATAGTCCAAGAGTCCGGCCATCGGGCCATCCGGACTCCCTCACCCGCGCTTACAAAAAAATCAAAACAAATACTAGAAAAATTCAAAAAATACCATTTTTTTGCTGCGGTAGATAATTTGATGCGTGAAGTCTGCTCCAATTTTCAAATCATTTAGACATTTGAGGAGCTCTCGGAAAAAAGACAAATTGGGGGTCTGTAAAAATGTTTACTGTTCATGTACTGTTTTGGCCCGATCTGTCTTTTATGCTGAGAGCTTCTCAGATGTCCAAATGACTTGAAATTTGGAGTGGGCCTCATGCATCAAATTGTCTACCGCACAAAAAAATTGGAATTTTTTGAATTTGTTTTGATTTTTTTACGAATTGTTTTCTAACAGGGTGCAGATGAGCCTGGGCACCGAAACGCCCTACTAAAAGTCGATAATCCATCTTTGCACCCGAGCTCATCAAATAAAGTCGAAAATCCATCTCACAAATAAAGTTGCATTATTTTCTATGAGCTATAATATCTGTATATAAAAAGATGGCTATTTTTACAACATTACTAGTCAAAAGAAACCCATGGTTGCAACTTCTCCATTGGCTGGTCATAGCCCCAGCACCGCCCCCACGCGTCTCGAAGCACATCGTCATTCCGGTTGTAGCACACGGTCCATCATAGCACACATGACGTCGTCGACCTAGTTGCTTCTCGCACCGCCCATCCTGTCGCCGTTGTTCCAACACTGCCCATGGCCAGATGCAGCTCCCGCCGTAGCACTACAGGAATCTGGTACTTTGCCGTCTGCCATAGCGGACGGCAAAGGCAAGGTTGGTAGACGGCAAAGGGCTCCGGCAAAGAAAGGGTCGGCAAAGGCCTTCTTTGCTGTCTGTTTTTTGCAGCGGACGGCAAAGAGGCCTTTGCCATCAGCGGCAGACGACAAATGGCATGGCTCTTTGCCATCTGCTGGCAGACGGCAAATGCTGCAGGTTCTTTGCCGTCTGTTGGCAGATGGCAAAGAGACCAAATAGGCATTAATTATGTTTCTTCTTATATCAATTCATTTTCATAGAAAATCAAACACACACACACACATATATATTATATATATATATGAC
>NW_025227487.1:65939-67945 GCF_018294505.1 Triticum aestivum | reverse complement strand
AATATAGCATATCCAACACATATTACCAATACTCATGAACACATATATCCATGAACACATATCCAACAAATATTACAAGGAATGATCTAAAACTAAATATCTATTTTCCTAAAAACTATCTTATTACTAAGATCTTCTCTGGATCTTCTTCTTTTCTTCCAACCTGCATAACAAAAACACTAAGAAAGAGAGAATGGGTTAGGAGTAGAAATGTAGCATTTCACTTGGTGAAATGCAATGCTGTAGGAACCAGTACTTGAGATAAAGATAATCTTAGTTAAGATCCTGATTTTCAAAGTATCTTAATTAGAAAGCCAAATAGAGTAAACCAATACCAAAGAGCCAAAGGAGAGAACCAGCCAAGGACCCAATCAAGAAGCCACCACAATTAGCAGTTAGTTAAATGCCAACACAAAGACCACTATCAATACTAGCTCCAGGAATTAAGCTCACTAAAAACTAGTGATTAAAGCCAAAGATTAGACTTCATCACCACAATCAGTTTTGTCCTTGAAATCGGCGCATAGGCGCCAGGATTTGTCCTTCTTTGGTACCATCACCAGGTTTGCAAGCCAGTCCGGATGTTTTATATCTCTGATGAATCCGGCTTCCAGTAGTTTGGCTAGCTCCTCTCCCATGGCTTGTCTCTTAGGTTCAGATAAACGCCAAAGAGCCTGCTTAACAGGCTTGAATCCTTTTAGGATGTTTAGGCTGTGCTCGGCCAGCCTGCGTGGGATTCCTGGCAAGTCTGAAGGGTGCCAGGCAAAAATGTCCCAATTTTCGCGTAGGAATTCTCGTAGTGCGGCGTCTACATCATGGTTTAATTGTGCCCCGATGGAGGCCATTTTTGTAGGGTCCGTTGGATGGAATTGGAATTTGACTATTTTGTTTGCCTGTTTAAAGGAGGTGGACTTGGATCTCTTGTCGAGTATCACGTCATCCCTGTCCACCATGGAGCGCAGTGCAGTTAGTTCCTCGGCCGCTAGGGCTTCGGATAATGCCTCAAGGGCCAGTGCGGCTCTCTTGTTTTCGACACGGAGTGCTATGTCCGGGTCACTAGCAAGAGCGATGATTCCGTTGGGTCCGGGCATTTTGAGCTTCATGTACCCGTAATGGAGTATAGCTTGAAAAAATGTGAATGCCTCTCGCCCTAACAGAGCGTGGTATCCGCTGCTGAACGGGGCCACTTGAAATGTGACCTCCTCGGACCTGTAATTATCCGGCGTGCCGAACACCACATCCAGTGTGATTTTTCCTGTACAACACGCTTCCCGACTGGGGATTATTCCTCTAAAGGTTGTGTTGCTTCGCTCAATGCGGCTCCAGTCTATTTCCATTTTTCGAAGGGTTTCCTCATCAATGAGGTTCAATCCGCTGCCACCGTCCATGAGTACCTTGGTAAGTCAAAAGTCGCCCACTATCGGACTGAGGACCAATGCGGCTGGTGCTTGGGCTGTTCGGAATTTAGGTTCGTCACTGGCATTAAAGGTAATAGCCGTGTCACTCCATGGGTTTATTGTTGCTACCTGGTAGACTTCGGTAAGGCTGCGGAGTGTTTGTTTCCGCATATTGCTTGATGCGAAAGTCTCGAAGACTGTTGATACTGTACCGGTATTCCTGGGGTGGTGCTCTGCGGATTCTGGAGTTAGAAGCTCCTCGCCGCTTCTGGCCACCTGCCGGAGTATCCAACATGCTCTAAGGCTATGAGTTGGTGTGACGCCCTCTGTACTATGAATTTTACAGGGTCCATTTAGCCATCCCTCCAGTACGGTTCCATACCCTATAGAGGGTTTTTGTTTTTTGGTGATTAACCCCTGTGCATGGCGATAATGCGCCCTTTTATTTCGGACCGGGGTTGTATTCAGGGCCGGATCGTCCCAGAATTCTATTTTGGTTTTCCGGACGCTTTCCATCGCACAGTATTTTCGTACCATGGATGCCAAGTGAGCGAAGCGTGTAATATCACGGCGACTTATGGCGTTGAGGATTCCGATGTCCGTGCAATT
>NW_025227487.1:59930-65173 GCF_018294505.1 Triticum aestivum | reverse complement strand
CTACCTCTACATTTACCTACGGGATTAGTTTTAAACCTCAATAATTGTTATTTAGTACCAGCTTTGAGCATGAACATTGTATCTGGATCTTGTTTAATACGAGATGGCTACTCATTTAAATCCGAGAATAATGGTTGTTCTATTTATATGAGAGATATGTTTTATGGTCATGCCCCGATGGTCAATGGTTTATTCTTAATGAATCTCGAATGTGATGTTACACATATTCATAGTGTGAATACCAAAAGATGTAAAGTTGATAATGATAGACCCACATACTTGTGGCACTGCCGCCTTGGTCAAATTGGTGTCAAGCGCATGAAGAAGCTCCATGCTGATGGACTTTTAGAGTCTCTTGATTATTAATCATTTGACACATGCGAACCATGCCTCATGGGCAAAATGACCAAGACTCCGTTCTCCGGAACAATGGAGCGAGCAACCCACTTATTGGAAATCATACATACTGATGTGTGCGGTCCAATGAGCGTTGAGGCTCGCGGAGGATATCATTATGTTCTCACTCTCACTGATGACTTGAGTAGATATGGGTATGTCTACTTGATGAAACACAAGTCTAAGACCTTTGAAAAGTTCAAGGAATTTCAGAAATGAGGTAGAGAATCAACGTGACCGAAAGATAAAGTTCTTACGATCAGATCATGGAGAAGAATATTTAAGTCATGAATTTGGTACGCACTTAAGGAAATGTGGAATCGTTTCACGACTCACGCCGCCTGGAACACCTCAGTGTAACGGTGTGTCCGAACGTCGTAATCACACTTTATTGGATATGGTGCGATCTATGATGTATCTTACCGATTTACCGCTATCTTTTTGGGGATACGCTCTAGACACAGCTACATTCACTTTAAATAGGGCACCGTCTAAATCCGTTGAGACGACACCGTATGAATTATGGTTTGGGAAGAAACCTAAGTTGTCGTTTCTAAAAGTTTGGGGATGCGATGCTTATGTCAAGAAACTTCAACCTGAAAAGCTCGAACCCAAGTCGGAAAAATGCGTCTTCATAGGATACCCTAAGGAAACCATTGGGTATACCTTCTACCTCAGATCTGAAGGCAAGATCTTTGTTGCCAAGAATGGGTCCTTTCTGGAGAAAGAGTTTCTCTCGAGAGAAGTAAGTGGGAGGAAAGTGGAATTTGATGAAGTACTACCTCTTGAACCGGTAAGTAGCGCAGCTCAGGAAGATGTTCCTGTGGTGCCAGCACCAACTGAAGAGGAAGTTAATGATGATGATCAAGGTACTTCGGATCAAGTTACTACTCAACTTCGTAGGTCCACAAGGACACGTTCCACACCAGAGTGGTATGGCAACCCTGTCCTGGAAATCATGTTGTTAGACAACGGTGAACCTTCTAACTATGAAGAAGCGATGGCGGACCCAGATTCCAACAAATGTCATGAAGCCATGCAATCCGAGATAGGATCCATGTATGAAAACAAAGTATGGACTTTGACAGACTTGCCCGATGATCGGCGAGCGATAGAAAAAAATGGATCTTTAAGAAGAAGACGGACGCAGATGGTAATGTTACATCTATAAAGCTCAACTTATCACTAAGGGTTATCGACAAGTTCAAGGGGTTGACTACGATGAGACATTCTCTCCCATAGCGAAGCTAAAGTCCGTTCGAATCATGTTAGCAATTGTCGCATACTATGATTATGAGATATGGCAAATGGACGTCAAAACGGCATTCCTTAACGGCCATCTTAAGAACTGTATATGATGCAGCCAGAAGGTTTTGTCGACCCTGAGAATGCTAACAAGGTATGCAAGCTCCAGCGATCCATTTATGGGCTGGTGCAAGCATCTCAGAGTTGGAACATTCGCTTTGATGAGATGATCAAAGCGTTTGGGTTTATGCAGACTTATGGAGAAGCCTGCGTTTACAAGAAAGTGAGTGGGAGCTTTGTAGCATTTCTCATATTATATGTAGATGACATACTTTTGATGGGAAATGATATAGAACTTTTGGACATCATTAAGGCCTACTTGAATAAGTGTTTTTCAATGAAGGACCTTGGAGAAGCTGCTTACATACTAGGCATCAAGATCTATAGGGATAGATCGAGACGCCTCATAGGTCTTTCACAAAGCACATACCTTGATAAGATATTGAAGAAGTTCAATATGGATTAGTCTAAGAAGGGGTTCTTGCCTGTGTTGCAAGGTGTGAAATTGAGCTCAGCTCAATACCCGACCATGGCAGAATATAGAGAAAAGATGAGTGTCATCCCCTATGCCTCAGCTATAGGGTATATTATGTATGCCATGTTGTGTACCAGACCTGATGTAAACCTTGACGTAAGTTTGGTAGGAAGGTACCAAAGTAATCCCGGCATGGAACACTGGACAGCGGTCAAGAACATCCTAAAGTACCTGAAAACGACTAAGGATATGTTTCTCGTTTATGGAGGTGACGAAGAGCTCGTCGTAAAGGGTTACGTCGACGCTAGCTTCGACACAGATCTGGATGACTCTAAGTCACAAACCGGATATGTGTATATTTTGAATGGTGGGGCAGTAAGCTGGTGCAGTTGCAAGTAAAGCGTCGTGGCGGGATCTACATGTGAAGCAGAGTACATGGCAGCCTCGGAGGCAGCGCATGAAGCAATCTGGGTGAAGGAGTTCATCACCGACCTAGGAGTCATACCCAATGCGTTGGGGCCGATCACACTCTTCTGTGACAACACTGGAGCTATTGCACTTGCCAAGGAGCCCAGGTTTCAGAAGAAGACCAGGCACATCAAGCGTCGCTTCAACTCCATTCATGAAAATGTTCAAGATGGAGACATAGATATTTGTAAAGTACATACGGACCTGAATGTAGCAGATCCGTTGACTAAACCTCTCCCTAGAGCAAAACATGATCAACACCAGAACTCTATGGGTGTTCGATTCATCACAATGTAACTAGATTATTGACTCTAGTGCAAGTGGGAGACTGTTGGAAATATGCCCTAGAGGCAATAATAAAATAGTTATTATTACATTTATTTGTTCAAGATAATCGTCTGTTATTCATGCTATAATTGTGTTATCCGGAAATCGTAATACACGTGTGAATACATAGACCACAACATGTCCCCAGTGAGCCTCTAGTTGACTAGCTCGTTGATCAACAGATAGTCATGGTTTCCTGACTATGGACATTGGATGTCATTGATAACGGGATCACATGATTAGGAGAATGATGTGATGGACAGGACCCAATCCTAAGCATAGCTCAAAGATCGTGTAGTTCGTTTTGCTAGAGCTTTTCCAAATGTCAAGTATCATTTCCTTAGACCATGAGATTGTGCAACTCCCGGATACCGTAGGAGTGCTTTGGGTGTGCCAAACATCACAACGTAACTGGGTGACTATAAAGGTGCACTACGGGTATCTCTGAAAGTGTCTGTTGGGTTGGCACGAATCGAGACTGGGATTTGTCACTCCGTATGACGGAGAGGTATCTCTAGGCCCACTCGGTAATGCATCATCATAATGAGCTCAATGTGACCAACTGTCTGGTCACGGGATCATGCATTACGGTATGAGTAAAGTGACTTGCCGGTAACGAGATTAAACGAGGTATTGGGATACCGACGATCGAATCTCGGGCAAGTAACGTACCGATTGACAAAGGGAATTGTATACAGGATTGATTGATTGAATCCTCGACATCATGGTTCATCCGATGAGATCATCGAGGAGCATGTGGGAGCCAACATGGGTATCCAGATCCCATTGTTGGTTATTGACCGGAGAGTCGTCTCGGTCATGTCTGCGTGTCTCCCGAACCCGTAGGGTTTACACACTTAAGGTTCGATGACGCTTGGGTTGTAGAGATATGAGTATGCAGTAACCCGAAAGTTGTTCGGACTCCCGGATGAGATCCCGGACGTCACGAGGAGTTCCGGAATGGTCCGGAGATAAAGAATTATATATAGGAAGTCAAGTTTCGGCCATCGGGAAAGTTTCGGGGGTCACCAGTATTGTACCGGGACCACCGGAAGGGTCCCGGGGTTCCACCGGGTGGGGCCACCTATCCCGGAGGGCCCCATGGGCTGAAGTGGGAGGGGAACCAGCCCATGGTGGGCTGGTGTGCCCCCCTTGCCCCCCTGCGCCTAGGGTTGGAAACGCTAGGGGTGGGGGCGCCTCCACCTGGCTTGGGGGGCATGTTTCCCCCTGGCCGCCGCCCCCCTTGGAGATTGGATCTCCTAGGGCCGGCGCCCCCCTAGGGGGTCTATATAAAGAGGGGGGAGGGAGGGCAGCCGCACCCATGCTCTTGGCGCCTCCCTCTCCCTCTGCTACACCTCTCCCTCTCGTAGAGCATGGCGAAGCCCTGCCAAGATCGCTGCTGCATCCACCACCATGCCGTCGTGCTGCTGGATCTTCATCAACCTCTCCTCCCCCCTTGCTAGATCAAGAAGGAGGAGACGTCTTCCTAACCGTACGTGTGTTGAACGCGCAGGTGCTGTCCGTTCAACACTAGGATCATCGGTGATTTGGATCAAGACGAGTACGACTCCCTCAACCCCGTTCTCTTGAACGCTTCCGCTCGCGATCTACAAGGGTATGTAGATGTACTCCTCTCTCTCGTTGCTAGATGAACTCATAGATTGATCTTGGTGAAAGCGTAGATTTGTTTTATTTTTGCAATGTTCCCCAACACGAGCATTTCAAGAAGGAGACTTGGTTCTCCGAGTGGATCACCAGAAGCCACACAAGCTCGCCCCTGCTTGGGAGGGCCCTTTCATCGTCACTAAGGTGCTCCACAATGGAGCATATCGTCTCTTCAACGTCGAACACAACAAAGATGAACCGCGCGCTTGGAATGCGGAACTGCTCCACCCTTTTTACTCTTAAGTATTTAGACTGATGAGATGTAATAAGAAATACCTCTTAGTTTGGCTATCAAAAGACATAATTTTACAGTCTTCCGAATGATTGTTGTTTATTTCTTTCGTATGTATCGCCTTAGCTACGAATCTGTTTCGCCTAAGATGAAGTGATAAAAATCCTACCGAGTGGTGAGTCTGCCTCTCACTCGGGGGCTTAGTTGCAGTCCAGTACTTGCCTAAGTGATAAAAATCCTACCGAGTGGTGAGTCTGCCTCTCACTCGTGGGCTTAGCTGCAGTCCAGTACTCGCCTAAGTAATAAAAATCCTACCGAGTGGTGAGTCTGCCTCTCACTCAGGGGCTTAGCTGCAGTCCAGTACTCGCCTGAGTG
>NW_025227487.1:42667-55956 GCF_018294505.1 Triticum aestivum | reverse complement strand
CCTGTGATGCTCCTCAGTCACAAAGCTACGATTTTGAATGACACTTCTTCTGGATGGATCCGAGCGGTGTCGTCCGGTCCAGAATACAACCACATCGGGTGATCGCGGGCCTGGAGAGGCTGGATGCATCAACTGAGGAACACTTCCAGCAAGTCCAGGCCGTAACACCATCATTGATGAGCTAGACCACTCTCTCCACCAACATCTTCGTCTCCACGGTCTCAGCAGCGGTTACTTTCAGTAGGGCAGGAGTCTGAACACGGTCGAACGAGAACTGGGGAAGACTAGTCGACTGACCTGGACCTGCGACGTCCTGGCAGTAGAACCAAGTCGACTGCCAGCCTCTAACAGATTCAGGGAGAGTCATGGCAGGAAAGGCACTCCTATGCCTCTTTTGGATACCTAAACCCCCACACATCTGGATGACGTGGGTTTTCGAGTCACTCGACTTTGCCTTTTTTATCGACTGGGAACGAATGGTGAAGATATGTTTGAAAAGACCCCAATGCGGTCGACACCCTAAGAAGTTCTCGCACATCGATACAAATGCAGCTAAATACATGATGGTGTTGGGAGAAAAATGGTGTAGCTGAGCGCCAAAGAAGTTCAAAAGTCCCCAGAAGAAAGGATGCGGAGGGAGCGAGAAACCCCGGTCGACGTGAGTGGCGAGCAGAACACACTCACCCGGTCGAGGTTGTGGTTCCGTCTCCCCCTTTGGCAGCCTCGCCGCTCCCATGGCGATCAGTCCGGACTCCTCCAGTTCGGCCAAATCCTCCTGCCGGACCGAAGACCGGATCCAATCGCCATGGATCCAGCCCGGCGGCAGCCCCACACGCGATGACGACCCGCAATTCCGCTTATTGCCTTTCGCCGCCCCCATCGCCTTCTTAGCGCGCTCTAGCACTGTCGTCTTGTCCTTCACCATGGCGGAGGAGCAGCGGCGTCGAGAGCGGAGGTGCTGGGCGCGGTGGAGAAGCGGAGGAGAAAGAAGGGGGAACAGGCGTGCATTGTGCAAGCGCCTTGCTACCTTTTGAGAACTGCATTGGATTTCCCCGAAGAGGAGAAGATGATGCAGTAAAGTAGCATAAGTATTTCCCTCAGTTTTTGAGAACCAAGGTATCAATCCAGTAGGAGATCACGCACAAGTCCCTCGTACCTACACAAAATGATAGCTACTCGCAACCAACGCAATTAGGGGTTGTCAATCCCTTCACGGTCACTTACGAGGGTGAGATCTGATAGAGATGATAAATAATATTTTTGGTATTTTTGATATAGAGATGCAAAGTAAAAAGTAAAAAACAAAGTAAAAACAAGGCAAGTAAATAAAGTAGTGGAGATTGATATGATGAGAATAGACCCGGGGGCCATAGGTTTCACTAGTGGCTTCTATCAAGAGCAGAAGTATTCTACGGTGGGTGAACAAATTGCTGTTGAGCAATTGATAGAAAAGCGAATAATTATGAGATTATCTAGGTATGATCATGTATATAGGCATCACGTCCAAGACAAGTAGATCGAAACAATTCTGCATCTACTACTATTACTCCACTCATCGACCGCTATCCAGCATGCATCTAGAGTATTAAGTAAAACAGAGTAACGCCTTAAGCAAGATGACATGATGTAGAGGGATAGATTCATGCAATATGATAAAAACCACATCTTGTTATCCTCGATGGCAACAATACAATATGTGACTTGCAACCCTTTCTGTCACTGGGTAAGGACACCGCAAGATTGAACCCAAAGCTAAACACTTGTCCCATTGCAACGACTACCAATCTAGTTGGCCAAACCAAACGGATAATTTGAAGAGACTTGTAAAGATAACTCAATCATACATAAAAGAATTCAGAGAAGAATCAAATATTGTTCATAGATAAGCTGGATCATAAACCCACAATTCATCGGTCTCAACAAACACACCGCAAAAAGAAGATTACATCGAATAGATCTCCACAAGAGAGGGGGAGAACATTGTATTGAGATCCAAAAAGAGAGAAGAAGCCATCTAGCTAATAACTATGGACCTGAAGGTCTGAAGTAAACTACTCACACTTCATCGGAGAGGCTATGGTGTTGATGTAGAAGCCCTCCATGGTAGATGCCCTCTCCGGCGGAGCTCTGGAACAGGCCCCAAGATGGGATCTCGCGGATATAGAAGGTTGCGGCGGTGGAATTAAGTTTTTGGCTCCTGTTCTGATCTTACGGGGGTATGTAGGTATATATAGGAGGAAGGAGTACGTTGGTGGAGCAAAAGGGGGCCCACGAGGCAAGGGGGGCGCGCCCAGGGGGGGCGCCCTCCACCCTCGTGACCTCCTCTGGCACTTCTTGGAGTAGGGTCCAAGTCTCCTGGATCACGTTCGGTGAGAAAATAACGTTCCCAAAGGTTTTATTCCGTTTGGACTCTGTTTGATATTCTGTTTCTTCGAAATACTGAAATAGGCAAAAAAGAACAATTCTGGGCCGGGCCTCCAGTTAATAGGTTAGTCCCGAAAATAATATGAAAGTGGAAAATAAAGCCCAATATAGTCCAAAACAGTAGGTAAAGTAGCATGGAGCAATCAAAAGTTATAGATATGTTGGAGACGTATCAAGCATCCCCAAGCTTAATTCCTGCTCGTCCTCGAGTAGGTAAATGATAAAAAAGAATTTTTGATGCGGAGGGATACTTTGGCATAATTTCAATGTACATCTTCTCAATTGTGACATGAATATTCAGATCCAAAAGGTTCAAGACAAAAGTTCATATTGACATAAAAGTAATAATACTTCAAGCGTACTAATCAAAGCAATCATGTCTTCTCAAAATAGCATGGTTAAAGAAAGTTATCCCTACAAAATCATATAGTCTGGCTATGCTCTATCTTCATCACACAAAGTATTTAATCATGCACACCCCCGATGACGAGCCAAGCAATTGTTTCATACTTTAATAATCTCAAACTTTTTCAACTTTCATGCAATACATGAGCATGAGCCATGGACATAGCACTATAGGTGGAATAGAATGGTGGTTGTGGAGAAGACAAAAAAGGAGAAGATAGTCTCACATGAACTAGGCGTATCAACGGGCCATGGAGATGCCCATCAATAGATATCAATATGAGTGAGTAGGGATTGCCATGCAACGGATGCACTAGAGCTATAAGTATATGAAAGCTGAACAAAAGAAACTAAGTGGGTGTGCATCCAACTTGCTTGCTCACGAAGACCTAGGGCACTTTTGAGGAAGCCCATCATTGGAATATACAAGCCAAGTTCTATAATGAAAAATTCCCACTAGTATATGAAAATGACAACATATGAGACTCTCTATCATGAAGATCATGGTGCTACTTTGAAGCACAAGTGTGGTAAAAGGATAGTAGCATTGTCCCTTCTCTCTTTTTCTCTCATATTTTTTTTCTTTTTTTTTCTTTTGGTGGGCTTCTTTGGTCTCTTTTTTTTATTTGGGCTTCTTTGGCCTCTTTTATTTTTCATAAAGTCCGGAGTCTCATCCCGACTTATGGGGGAATCATAGTTTCCATCATCCTTTTCTCACTGGGACAATGCTCTAATAATGATGATCATCGTACTTTTTATTTTTCTTACAACTCAACAATTACAACTCGATACTTAGAACAAGATATGACTCTATATGAATGCCTCCGGCGGTGTACCGGGATATGCAATGAATCAAGAGCGACATGTATGAAAATTATGAAGGTGGCCTTGCCACAAATACAATGTCAACTACATGTTCATGCAAAAAGCAATATGACAAAAGTAATGTGTGTCATATGAACGGAACGGTGGAAAGTTGCATGGCAATATATCTCGGAATGGCTATCGAAATGCCATGATAGGTAGGTATGGTGGCTGTTTTGAGGAAGGTATATGGTGGGTGTATGATACCAGCGAAAAGTGAGTGGTATTAGAGAGGCTAGCAATGGTGGAAGGGTGAGAGTGCGTATAATCCATGGACTCAACATTAATCAAAAGAACTCATGCACTTGTTGCAAAAATTTAGAAGTCATCAAAAACCAAAGCATTAAACGCATACTCCTAGGGGGATAGATTGGTAGGAAAAGACCATCGCTCGTCCCCGACTGCCACTCATAAGGAAGACAATCAATAAATAAAATTGTGCTCCGACTTCATCACAAAGCGGTTCACCATATGTGCATGCTACGGGAATCACAAACTTCAACACAAGCATTCTTTAAATTCATGATCACCCCAACTAGCATTGCTTTGATATTATCACCTCCATATCTCAAAACAATTATCAAGCATCAAACTTATCTTAGTATTCAATTCACTCAAAAGAAAATTTCACATATCTTGAATACCAAGTATATTAACATTAAGCAAATTACCATGCTATTAACGACTCTCAAAATAATCCAAGTGAAGCATGAGAGATAAATAGTTTCTTTAAAACAAATCCACCACCGTGCTCTAAAAGATCTAAGTGAAGCACTAGAGCAAAAATATCAAGCTCAAAATATATAAGTAAAGCACAATGAGCAAGACTATCAAGCTCAAACGATATAAGTGAAGCACAATGAGCAAAACTATCAAGCTCAAAAGATATAAGTGAAGCACAATGAGCAAAACTATCAAATTCTAAATCATGTATGACTCTCTCAAAAGGTGTGTACAGCAAGGATGATTGTGGCAAACTAACAATCAAAGACACAAATAATAAAGACGCTCCAAGCAAAACACATATCATGTGGTGAATAAAAATATAGCTCCAAGTAAATTACCGATGGAAGTAGACGAAAGAGGGGATGCCTTCCGGGGCATCCCCAAGCTTTGACTTTTTGGTATCCTTGGATTATCTTGGGGGTGCCATGGGCATCCCCAAGCTTAGGCTCTTGCCACTCTTTGTTCCATAATCCATCAAAAGAATTCACCCAAAACACGAAAACTTCACAACACAAAACTCAATAGAAATCTCGTGAGCTCCGTTAGTGAAAGGAAACAAAAGACTGCTTCAAGGTACTGTAATAAACTCATTCTTTATTTATATTGGTGTTAAACCCACTGTATTCCAACTTCCTTATGGTTTATAAACTAATTTACTAGCCATAGATGCATTGAAATAAGCAAACAACACACGAAAAACAGAATCTGTCAAAAACAGAACAGTTTGTAGCAATCTGTAACTAACGCAAACTTCTGGAACTCTAAAAATTCTACCAAAATAGGAAGTACTGCACAATTTGTTTATTGATCAGCATCAAAAATAATAAATGCAAAATCACGTTCTTGTGATTTATTAAAAAATTTCTCGTGAGCGCAAAGTTTCTGTTTTTCAGAAAAATCAAATCAACTATCATCATAGCTTATCCAATAGGTTCTACTTGGCACAAACGCTAATTAAAACATAAAACCACATCTAAACAGAAAGTAGAAACAAAATTTCACACTAAACAGGAACAAAAACAAAGAACACAAAATAAAATTGGGTGGCCTCCCAACAAGCGCTATCGTTTAACGCCCCTAGCTAGGCATAAAAGCGAAGATAGATCTAAGTATTGCCATCTTTGGTAGGCAATCCATAAGTGGCTCCCATGATAGATTCATATGGTAGCTTTATTTTCTTTCTAGGGAAGTGTTCCATACCATTTCTCAAGGGAAATTGGAATCTAATATTCCCTTCCTTCATATCAATAATCGCACCAATCGTTCTAAGGAAAGGTCTACCAAGAATAATAGGACATGAAGGATTGCAATCTATATCAAGAACGATAAAATCTACGGGCACATAATTCCTATTGGCAACAATAAGAACATCATTAATTCTTCCCATAGGCTTTTTAATAGTGGAATCCGCAAGATGCAAGTTTAGAGAGCAATCTTCAAAGTCACGGAAATCTAGCAAATCACACAAAGTTTTGGGAATAGTGGAGACACTAGCACCCAAATCACACAAGGCATGAAACTCATAATCTTTAATTTTAATTTTGATAGTAGGTTCCCAGTCATCATAGAGTTTTCTAGGGATAGAAACTTTCAACTCAAGTTTTTCTTCATATGATTGCATCAAGGCATCAACAATGTGTTCGGTAAAGGCTTTATTTTGACTATAAGCATAAGGAGAATCTAGCACGGATTGCAACAAGGAAATACAACCAATCAAAGAGCAATTTTCATAATTAAATTCCTTGAGATCCAAAATAGTGGGTTTAGCAACATCAAATTTTTTATTTCTTTCAATCCCACTTTCATCAATTTCATCATCAAGATCTAGAAACTCAGAATTCTTAGGACACCTTCTAGGTAAAGGAAGGTCATAATCAGTTTCATCAAGATTCATATTGCAAAACAAGGATTTAATAGGGGACACATCAATAACTTTTAGATCTTCATCTTGATTTTCAAAGAAATCGGGTTTAGTGGCCATCTTATTAACTAAGGTAGCTTGCATATCCGAAATTTCAGCTGTCATTTTTTCAAGACGAGTAATTTGAGCTCTTATAGCATTGAATTCTTTAGACATATCATCAAGTTCTTTATTCATAAAACTCATAAAACCTTTTTGTTCCTTAAGCTCGTTTCTAAAGAAATTATTATGCTCAAATTGCAAAACCATAAACTTTCTGACATTACTTTCGATCTCTTCTAGCCTTTTAAGGTGAAGATCACCAAATTTAGGGAGAGCCATTGCGATAAGTAAGCAGACTAACACACGAGCAAACAAAGAGGCAAACGAAAAATGGCAAAAGAGAAAGAGAGGAGGAGATTGGGAAAGAGAGGGCGAACAAAACGGCAAGGGTGAAGTGGGGGAGAGGAAAACGAGAGGCGAATAATGTAATGCGAGAGATAGGGATTGTGATGGGTACTTGGTATGGTTGACTTTTGTGCAAACTCCCCGGCAATGGCGCCAGAAATTCTTCTTGCTACCTCTTGAGCACTGCATTGGATTTCCCCTAAGAGGAGAGGATGATGCAGTAAAGTAGCATAAGTATTTCCCTTGGTTTTTGAGAACCAAGGTATCAATCCAGTAGGAGATCACGCACGAGTCCCTCGTACCTACACAAAACGATAGCTACTCGCAACCAACGCGGTTAGGGGTTGTCAATCCCTTCACGGTCACTTACGAGGGTGAGATCTGATAGAGATGATAAATAATATTTTTGGTATTTTTGATATAGAGATGCAAAGTAAAAAGTAAAAAACAAAGTAAAAACAAGGCAACTAAATAAAGTAGTGGAGATTGATATGATGAGAATAGACCCGGGGGCCATAGTTTCACTAGTGGCTTCTCTCAAGAGCATAAGTATTCTACGATGGGTGAACAAATTATTGTTGAGGAATTGATAGAAAAGCGAATAATTATGAGATTATCTAGGTATGATCATGTATATAGGCATCACGTCAAGACAAGTATATCGAATGGATTATGCATTTACTACTATTACTCCACTCATCGACCGCTATCCAGCATGCATCTAGAGTATTAAGTAAAACAGAGTAACACCTTAAGCAAGATGACATGATGTAGAGGGACAAATTCATGCATTACGATAAAAAACCCATCTTGTTATCCTCGATGGCAACAATACAATACGTGCCTTGCAACCCTTTCTGTCACTTGGTAAGGACACCGCAAGATTGAACCAAAAGCAAAACACTTCTCCCATTGCAAGAACTACCAATCTAGTTAGCCAAACCAAACAGATAATTCGAAGAGACTTGTAAAGATAACTCAATCATACATAAAAGAATTCAGAGAAGAATCAAATATTGTTCATAGATAAGCTGGATCATAAACCCACAATTCATCGGTCTCAACAAACACACCGCAAAAGAAGATTACATTGAATAGATCTCCACAAGAGAGGGGGAGAACATTGTATTGAGATCCAAAAAGAGAGAAGAAGCCATCTAGCTAATAACTATGGACCCGAAGGTCTGAAGTAAACTACTCACACTTCATTGGAAAGGCTATGGTGTTGATGTAGAAGCCCTCCGTGGTAGATGCCCTCTCCGGCGGAGCTCTGGAACAGGCCCCAAGATGGGATCTCGCGGATACAGAAGGTTGCGGCGGTGGAATTAGGTTTTTGGCTCCTGTTCTGATCTTACGGGGGTACGTAGGTATATATAGGAGGAAGGAGTACGTCAGTGGAGCAACAGGGGGCCCACGAGGCAGGGGGCGCGCCCAGGGGGGCACCCTCCACCCTCGTGACCGCCTCTGGCACTTCTTGGAGTAGGGTCCAAGTCTCCTGGATCACGTTCGGTGAGGAAATCACGTTCCTGAAGGTTTTATTCCGTTTGGACTCCATTTGATATTCTGTTTCTTCGAAATACTGAAATAGGCAAAAAACAACAATTCTGGGCTGGGCCTCTGGTTAATAGGTTAGTCCCAAAAATAATATGAAAGTGGAAAATAAAACCCAATATAGTCCAAAACAGTAGGTAAAGTAGCATGGAGCAATCAAAAATTATAGATACGTTGGAGACGTATCATGCTTCGGGCCCGTCACCTTATAAAGGATCATTTCCGAGTGACTAACGTGTGGGACCAGGCAATCCTGTCAAATCCCGCAACAGTTGCGCGCAGCGTACATGGCGAAAAAGGTGGCGCGGTAATTGAGGCATCACTGCTTATCCGAACCGCCCGTTTTGGCGCTCTTTGGCCCGCGCGCTTCCCCAAAATTTTGTATCCCGCGAAATCCGGATATACTACAGACAATCGCGCCCAAGATCTCGCGCTCTAACACAACACTCGGCGCATGAGGTCACCAGTTTAGTCGACAGCTCACTGAATGGATCAAGGCAACTGAGTTGACACTGAAGTACCGACGCGGGCATTCAGTCTTGTAGAAAACACTCGTGAAGACACAAAGCTCAGAGCAGGTTCAACTTCGACCTACTTCCCACTCGTACCTTAATCCATTCGGGGGCTACTGATGAGTATACAGACCTGGGGTAGGGTCATAGGCCTGACCTATACGTCCTACCCAAGGTCACTATCCTGGAAGATAAAAGGACCAAGAGACAACATGAGAGCGCCAGTCGAACACGTCGAGTGCAATCCACTCGACGACCACATCACTCGGAGGTCCTCCTCCCTACCGTCACTCGACCATATGGAGAGTCACTCAACCTATCAAAGACCAGGAGTCAAAAGGGCCCGCAACAGCCGGACGTTCACCCCTTAGTCTTTATAAGCATTAACAGCACTTAAGGCTAGCGTTACCAGTAACGCCTCTTACTTTATGTACATCAAGCCCCTTGTAATGGAGGTGGGCGGGGGTCCTGGCGCACTCTATATAAGCCAGCCCCTCCTCTGGGACAAGGGTTTGCAACCCCTGTAATATCACACACATAATCCAATCGACCGCCTCCGGGCACCGAGACGTAGGGCTGTTACTTCCACTGTGAAGGGACTGAACTCGTAAATCCTGTGTGTACACCTTCACCACAGCTGAGATCTTGCCTCTCCATACCTACCCCCTCTCTACTGTCAGTCTTAGGACCACAACATCATCCACTTCAATATCGTTTGCTGAAAGTCGGTGTTGAGAATAAATTGTTCCTCTCTCTCTGTCTTCAATTTGTTTCATTGCAGCCATTCTAGTTCCCGTAGAAGACATCTCAAAGCAATTTTTTTGGTATTTTTAGTTAAATAGCAACAAACATAAATAAACTATATGTGAGCGGGTAAGTAATAACCAAGCCCAATGCTCCGCGGGAATGGCGCCAGAGAATGCTTGATGACCTACAAGTGCACAGGGACGTTGTAGCACTTTCGTGATAAGTGAAGTGTGAAACCCACAAGAAGCAAATAGAAAGAAATTGCAAACCCCGCAACTAAGCTATCACTTACGTAGCTACGTAGGCACCCAAACCGTAGTATGTAAATAGCATACTTAGTAAGGTGCTAGGAACACAAATAAAGGGTAGCGTTTATCTAAACTACAAACAAGAAATAAAAGATAGAAAAATAAAGAGACTAAACTAAGTGAAACGGTGGTTGAGTAGTAAACTTTCTCATGGGAATTAGAGTCATCACCACAAGTATGATCCTGACAACACATGATAGACATGGCTCTATAGTTGTATCACTAAGCCACTTCTATATGATCTCGAGTGGGCGGAGCCAATAAAGTACGCATCTCCACTAAGGTTACCGCGTACACTCGAGCCACCACTGTGCTTCCCTACTCCGGTTATTACAACGATGATTAAGGGGAATGAACTCCCTGTGGTCACGGCCTTAAGTTCTAGGGTTCTCCACTAATCCCCATTGCAATGATCAGGGATGAAGCGAGAATAGGCCCTGTCACCACCTGCCCTCCACAACTACCCTTCTCACCAACATAATCACCTCAAGTCCATAAGTGGCTAATGCTGTGTGGGCGCCCTTCACAACACCGTGAGACAATCAACACAATACATATAAAGAGAATATTGGATTGCTTTATTCAACAAAGTACTAATTAATCATGCAAGGGTTCATCCAATTTCTCAAGAACTAACACAACTACTCAAACATCATAGAGGGAGACAACAAGTTACAAGTCGGACTGAAGGCGGTGGAGGAGAGGGGCATGGGCGGCGCCGGTTGTGATGATGGCGCGCCGGCGGTGAAGACAGCACCTGCCTGACGGCGGGTGCGCGTGGTGGAGGCACCCCTTATTCTTCCTCTTGGCTTGACCATTATCTTCTCTATGGAGGTGGTCTTAGAGCAACAATGGAGATAGATGACTGTTGTGTGGATGAATGAATGAGGTTATAGCGGCGGCTAGTGTTGGTCGTGCTTATATGAAAGCCTCCCGGTATCTCCTTCGTTGATGTGGTCATCCGAGGGCTCAAGATGAGCCTTATCTTCTCCCAGTCCCTTCATTATGAGACAAGAATCCCGTGGAAACAATTGGGGACGAAATCAGTGAAGAATCCCGTCTGGAAGGGCAACTTTCGAAGCTGTCTACAGGTTAAACGACCGCGTGTGGTCATTCGGAACACTAGCTTTCAGTCTGACCTCCTCCGGTAAAAGGGTCGCCATTTGTTTATATGAACTCAGAATTTGATGTTCTTGGGCTCGTTGGATTCGTATGAACTACAGCGATCCACTTAAAATCTTAGATCTTGATTTGGAGCACTCTGAAAAATGACTTTGTCCGACCTTCGAAAGCTAAGTCTGACCCCTGGTTGACTCCTTATTGATCATCCTTGGTCATTTCATTGTGCTTGGTCCTAGGTTGCTCCAATACACCTATAGACATAAGACAAGAAGGAAAACTAATAAAAACCAAATAAATACACAAATGTGCAATGATCGTGCAAAAACCGGTAACCATGCATAATGGACATATATTTTATTCAATGGGACATGATGTATGAAGAGAACATGCAACATATGAGATCTGAAAATGCGTAAAATATAGAGCCATCAGAGGGGTAGATATACATTCGCAAGGTTTAGAGCTTAGACAAACTCATATGATCTCAAGATAGATGTACTCTGTACCCCATCACAAATTCACAATCAATATATAAGAAGCATGACGTAGGGTTTTACCTCATCAAGAGGACCCGTACCTGCGTAAAACATCGTGTCGCTACTCTTCTTGTTGCCAACTAGCTCAGATCATCAAAGCTTGGGACCCTCTACCCAAGATCCACCGGTTTTAGCATCGACACCCCTTACATGGCGTGCCAAATGTCGTCTCGCGTGTGCAGAACACACGCGAGACACCAAGGAATGTGAATATCCCTTGTCGATTCGTAGACGGAGTGCAAGGTGAGGATCTATCGCAACAAGAAATGCATGAGGTGACACAACGATCTACCCAGATTCAGGCCACATGGTTTGCGTAATACCCTATTCCTGCTTTATGTGTGCTTTTCTTTGGTGGACAGTGAGCTACAAGTATTTCTCGAGAACGGGAAAAGTAGTGTACACCTACTGGTGTTCTACCAAGTGTCCAACCCTTGTCTCAGCAGCCAGTCCCTCCTTTTATAGCTCAAGTGGTACCACAATGGCTTCGCCGCTAAGAAAAAAGCCTCGCTCTGACAGGGTAGGTTCGTGCATTAAATGCGCGATGAATTGTCATCGTCTTCTGGCTCTCTGCAACGAACAACTGTCTTTTCACCTCCGCTCAAGGTGGCAGCTTGGTCTCGTCACGCCATGTGCCGGTACATGCATCATCCTTCTGCTCGCAATGTGTTGCAGAAGGTCTGCATTGGTAGAGCCAGGGTGCCACACGTGGGAGCACCGTGGCCTGGGCCCCTTGGGGGTCGGTTAGAATAGTCATTGTCGGGTGGCCTCCTTGCCGGGTGCTTTTGTAAACCTCACTCTTATCGCCGGAGGGTCTTGGAACTCGTCTTGCATGTTGAAGATCTTAACGAAAATCTCCATGCCATCATGAAGCTCTTTGCGAGAGTTCCTCCTTTAGCATTTATCCTCCCGACCAGAAGGAGCTGCCTGTGGTCCGTGCACGGTTGGTTTCGTGAACCAGCTCTTCACGGTACCAACACACGCAGAACAGAAGAGCGGGATCGGTCAAACACAATCAGGTGTCTTTTTTTGCAGACCCTGGAAGAAACTTGCACATCCATTTTTACAACATTTTTTTTAATTTCCATTTTTACAACATAAACCCAACAGGAAAACAAGGATTGCTCGATACAGCCGAAGGCTCTAAGCCCAACCCACTTTTACCACACCAAAATCTCAACGCTCCCGATCGACGGATCTTGCATGATTGCATCGCTAATACTCCCTCCGTCCTAAAATTCTTATTCTATAAATTTGTCTAAATACAAATATACAAGTCACATTTTAATATTAGGTACATTCGTATCTAAACAAATTTAAGACAAAATTTTTGGGACGGAGGTAGTATAACCTAGAACCCAAACCCTAGCGATCCCCACATATACAAGCCCTCGCCATTCATGGCCCTGCCACCACCATACCCTCACCGTGATGGCCAGCAACACCCCAGCCGCAGACGTGGCCACCAACTCCCTAGTCGCAGGCGCGATGGCCACCTACACCCGCCCTCTCGTCTCCGTGAAGGCTCCGGAGGGTGACATGGCCACCGTCACAGCCGCCTTCGCCCTCCCCCTCCCCAATGTCTTTACTCTGCCGATCCGCCAGGACGTCATCACCTTCGCCCACAGGCTGACCCACCGCAACAAGCTGCTGCCCGAGCCCGACTCCGTCTCCTCCCGCAGCGCCGGACAGCACATGCCGGACGAGTTGCCGCCGGGCGGGAGGACGCGGCGGAGGCGGCGACGCCGCCCGAAGAAGACGCAGCACTGAGGGAGCAGGTGTGGCG